>NC_056731.1:1903259675-1903363556 GCF_019279795.1 Protopterus annectens | reverse complement strand
GGCCGGTAGTGCACGTGGAATTCATTCATACCTGAATCGCTAAGCAGCCATATTTGGCGTTATAACGCCGACGTTATGCTGGCGCCTGGCACAAGGTTCATGAATCCCGGGGAGAGATTTCATTGCTGGTGCTTCCATATCAATATTCATTTATATGCCCTGGCTTCTAGAAAAGGTTTCAAAGATATAGTTTGATTCAAGCCAGGGGGTAAATGTGCCCCCATCCTCAAGATCCAGTCTAATTCTGCGGTGGCTAACTGGTTCACATAATCACCCAATCTCTTATTAATGTGCACTACTTATTAAAATTATTATGTGTGGATGATATTTCTGTTCAAGTAATAGGCAATGCGTTACTTGCAAGGGAAAACAAATGAGCAAATGAGTTGTTTCATCTGCCAAGTAATATAGCAGACAGTGAAGTACAATCATGCCATATCTTCAGGTGGTTATGTCATATGATTGTTTAGCATACAGTTTTGTCATATATGCATTTCAATACTTACAGTTATAAAGACTCCACAAAGTGGGTCATTACAGCCCCAAAACAGAAATTTAAATGAAAATGTTGGTTTTGGAATATGACCAGACAGTATAAGTTTACCAGATTTCCATATGAATATATAACAAGTGAGAGCACTCTTCCATCTACCTACTTAACTGAATAAACTACTTGAAACTTCAACAAGGCATCTTATATTCCTTCCACAGGGAGGGCATCAGAAAGATTCTCCTAGATCTGCTAGATAAAGTGATTTTATCTGAGCTAATCCTTTGTATGTAATCTGTTCCTTGTTAGTCCTGTCAGTCTCTGGTTCACAGGAAGGATACCAAATCTGACTCGAGCTTTTTGGATTACCTGTTTTTCTCATCACAATATAATGTTCAGTGATTAGGTCTTTAAGCTTACTTACAATATTTGCAGGGGGTATAGTGTCAACAGCTTTGTTCAGTTCTGTGCTTGCTGTGTGGAATGTGTAGCCTTCATCTACAGCCTCTGTTGAGAAGTCCAGTAGATGGACTTTGCCTTAAAAAGGCACTATAAGAGCAGCCATGGCTTTGGCCAATATATGGAGACCATGACATAAAATATGTGTGCCATCCTTTCTGCATCAAGTAGTATAGTCAATCATGTCATCCAAAGTTGACACATATTGGAGAACACCACCCCCCTCCACAAATGAAACCAGCGACTTATCCCATAGTTAAAGTTAAGTAGCTTGTCTTTGAATTTGAGCATCATTCTGGTTGAAGGTATGATTATAATCAGGACCAATTTCTTACCTGCATTAGACATATACATAGTGACAGTCAACACTTCTCTCTGCATGATCACTTGGGTTTAGTACTAGAAGTCATTCACACCCACATGCACTTCCAGGTCATAGTTGCATTTGCCTGCTGTGAGGGACTTGAGACCTCTTAGCATCAGAGATCCTGGTCCTGGAAAGACTGCTAACTGCCACTCCATTGTTATCCACCCTAATAAGTACATTATCTTTATAAAAACCATATGCCAAATTACTTTTTGACCTGTTGGCAGTTTTTGGTGATTTACATTATCTTTATGCCTAACAATGGATTCACTAATTCCTAGAGTGCTATTTGTAAGTGTAGACTTATTGGAACAGGAAGGTTTATGGTCTGAAGTCTTTTTATTCCCTAAAATGTGTGGCCTCGTGCTATGTGTGCAGATGGGGAAAGGAGGAGTCAGTTATTTGTTTGCTGCTGAGGTTTCCTTGTTCTGATTCTAGGAAGCCTGTGGATTGATGTCTTGATAAATTCACCATATTTAGGTTTGATATGTTCATGCATAGGTGTGGGTGGGGAGATGTGAAACGCACTAACAATCTTATTTGGTGAGAGGGTGGCTTCCTGGTTATGAAAATATTTATACTTCTCAACTATCCAGATTTTTGCCTCATGTTTTTAGTCTGTTCTTGTAAAATTTGTAATTTTCTGGCAAATCACTGAGGACTGAAGTCACATAACACAAGCACTCAAGTCACTCCAATGCAAGTACAAATATGACTCAGTCATTGTCCATGCTGGTGTGAATGATCTGAGACGTACCTCCCTGGACTACATGAAAAGAGACATAGAGAAGCTCTCTGAGCATGTAGCCCAGGCCGGTATGACCCTGACCTTGAGTAGCATCTTACCCTCACCAAGAATGATGCCACAATATGAAGACAAGATGATCAATTTCAACAATTGACTTAAGTATTGGTGTCATTCAAAGGGGATCCAATGCCTGTCAGCCTGAGATGACATGCTTGACAAGCCACAATGCTTCGCTAGGGACAGCTTGCACCTGTCACCCCTGGGCTTTCGGATATTGGCAAAGGCTCTTGCTACCCCCATAGTGCCTTTTTTAGGCAAGGCTCAAAAGACAAACCCACCTCCATAGGTATCACAAGGGATAAGAAACTAAGAGTAATGCTACTCAACGCCAGAAGTCTAAACCTCAAGATGCACACACTCGAAACTCTCCTTAGCATGGAGAACATCGATATCTGTGCAGTAACAGAAACCTGGTTCAAGGCTCTCGAGAGCACCCCAGCACTACCAAGTTATACCTCATACCATGCTTTTCGGCCCCAAAACTTGGAACGAACCACAAAAGGAGGGGGAGTATCAATATTCGTCAAAGACACACTTCCAGGTTGGTGGCACAGCACGAAGCATCAGAGACTATCCATGTGCAACTAACAGTGGGTAAAACTGCCTTCCAGTTTATAGCCTGCTACAGACCACCCTCCCAAACCCAGGAACCCCACTCGGCCTTCCTGAGAACATTGGAAAATATGAAGGTCTCTCCAAACACCATTATATTGGATGACTTCAACTAGCCAAACATAGACTGGGAGCATTACTCTAGCTCCAACACCCTAGCCCAAAGGTTCCCAGAATTTATAAACTCAAATGCTATGGAACAACTTGTTACCACTCTCACAAGAGGGGAAAACATACTGGACCTGATCATCACCAACATGGGGACTCTATGCTCCAGACCAGAAGTGTATCCCTCACATGTAAGATCAGACCATAAACTAATCTCACTGGATATTCACATCCCGACTCCACCCCCTGCCCTGAAAACCACAGTGAAAAACTTCTCTAAAGCAAATTTCACACTCCTCAAAACCGAGGTGGAATCCTTCAAAGCACCCGGGCCTGTGGAAAATACGGCCCAGACCGCAGAATCCTTTATAAACGCATTCTATGAACACCTTCAGGAATGCATGGATCATGCAATCCCAAATAAAACCAAGACCCAATCCTCCAAAGGCAGAAGTCCTGCCTGGTGAACCCCAGCCATAAACAAACTATACAATAGAAGGAGGAAGCTACTACATGATAGAGCAAAATCCCAAAAAGGGAAGGCATCTCTGATCAGTATTAGCAAAAAACTACGGGCACTCATAAAATCGTCTAAGGCCAGCTTTGAGAGAAAAATTGCAGAGGACACTAAGGATAATCACAAGACTTTCTTTAGTTATGTTAGGAACCTGGGTGGGAATTCCCAGATATGCTCAGAATTAGTCCAAAATGACAAAAAATACACCAAACCCACAGACATTGCCAACATCCTAGCTGACAGGTTCAGCGCAAACTCCCCCCTCCCCACCAAAAGGGCAAATATCTATCCCAGCAGAGTGCTGCCCCCCTGACATCTCAGATGCTTATGTAAGAGCTGCCCTCTCCAAAGCAAAAAACACAGCATCAATGGGACCAGACGGTGTCCCAGGCTGCATCCTACATGAACTCCAAAAAGAGCTAAACCCAAACATAAAACTACTGTTCAATCTCAGCCTTACTACAGGATATGTACCCAAAGAGTGGCGTACAGCAACAGTGGTCCCCTCTCCACAAAGGTGGTGCCTCAACGGATCCTGGAAACTATCGCCCCATAAGCATCACTAGCTTGGTCTGCAAAGCTATGGAAAAGATCATCATGGACCTCATAAATAAAGATATTGGGGACCTACAGACACTGGATCCTACCCAGTTCAGCTTTGTTAAGGGCAGATCCTGCCTCTTAAACCTGGTTGATTTCTTTGAAACAGTCACCAAGGCCATTGACAAGGGGGAGGTGGTCCACACAGCCTACCTGGACCTCGCAAAAGCCTTCGATACAATACCCCACTCGGGCATTATAGATAAGCTCACCAGCTTAAATATAACCCCCTATGTCACTAGATGGGTTGCAAACTGGCTCAAGGACAGAACCCACATGGTTAGAATTGCTGGAGCCATGTCAGACTCTAAACCAGTTACAAGTGGCATCCCACAAGGCTCAGTCCTGGGACCTCTCTTGTTCGGTATATATTTCTCGGAAGTACAGGCCAACACGGAAGGACTGTAGCTGACCAAGTTCGCAGATGACTGCAAATGGGGCACCATAATCGACTCTCCAGCTGACACAAGCATCCTCCAAAAGGGCCTCATAGAAACAGACAACTGATGGAAGAGCTATGGCCTCAAGCTAAACGCCAAAAAGTGTATAGTCACCCCCTTTGGCAAAAACAAAGTGCCCACAAATTACCACATAGGTGGTAATCCATTAAGTACAGAAGAAGTAATTAGGGACCTGGGGACCCAAGTTGATAGCAATCTCTCATTTGACAACCACGTGGCCAAAGTGGTTAGAAAAACATTTTATATAGCCCACCTAATCATGAAGGGATTCACATCTAGATCAGGGAGGTCATGCCTCTTTACTCATCCCTTATCAGGCCCATAATTGAGTACAATGCCACTTTTGGGATGTACCTTACCAGACACCTGCAGCAACTGGAAAGACCCAAAAGTACCTCACCAAGAGGATCAAAGGGCTCAAACAGATGCCATATGCTGCCCGGTTAAAGAAACTCCAGCTCTACTCAGTGGCATACCGCCTGCTCAGAGGCGATCTGTGCCTGACGTATAAAGCCATGTCCAACCCGGAATTAATGGACATGCTGCACCTCAGAAAATCCAAATCCCATCGAGCTACGCTCTCGAGAGACTTGAACCTCAGCACTGAAATAAATAGGACATGCTGGAGGGACAGATTCATAACCCAGAGGCTCCCTTCACTCTGGAATAAAATCCCAGTCCAGGTTAGGCAGAGTCCCTCATTGACTCTCTTCAAGAGGAATCTTGATGAGTGGATGGGAGATCATAGGTTTACCCCGGGTATCACTTCTGTGTCACTGTTAGACAGAGGCACAGTATACTAACCTCGGAAAAGGGCATAGCAAAATTAATTTAAAATGGGTGGCGAAAGCCAAACACACTCTGGCTAGGCTTATAAATGCCCTAGGGCAGATAGCCTAGTATGAACCTATGAACCTATGAACTAAATAATGATATACACTTGAGTTTCAGACTTCATATACTTCAGAAAATTCTAGCATTTTCTAAGATTATAAGAGCAATATATAAACCTGTCCCTAGTTTTCGGGCATCTGCCCCCATTAATTTAGGCTTTGTCCAGATGTTGTACACTAAGAAGATCAGAGGTATGCTCATAAGGCATAGCATGATAATGTAGCACTAACAGATTGCCTGTGAGTAAAATACAGTTTGTATATTGCGTAAATAAACCAAGTGCTAAAAGGTTGACAACAGAGAGGGCTGATGAACTTCTGATCAGAAAAGTTGATAGACAAGCTACAGGAGTTTCCCAGATAAGGCAGATCTATTGTACAGAACGAGGATGATAATCCTATTTAAGTGCACTGACAGTGTAAAAATAAAGTTTGTAACAAGAGCCCTAACGATGAGGAGAGAAAATAAAAACTACATATAAGATGAACAAATACTAATGCTGGTACTATAAGTGAACCAGTACATACAGAGGTTATACAGAAATAGTAGAGTCTGAAAGCAACCCACACCATACTGCTCACAGTTTCACTCCACATTAAAATATTGCATAGGCAGAGATTCCACCCAGTAGTTCACCAGATGTTTGGACTGCAGTACCACACATTGTTTAGCTTGAGGGTTCAATAGGCTTGGTTGTCACACAATATTTACAACAAAAAACTGGCTGGCTGCGGTACAATGTCTATGAATTAATGGTAGGCACAGTACTAAACACAGCATTCCTAATGAATCTACAATGCAACAGTAGAATTGGGAGATTGTCATTCTAGTTGCATAGAGGTATAAAGTCCTGACTACAGCCCAGCCTACCCAGGTTTCATTAACAACTTCAGCAATTGACAAGAGTGGCAGGGAGGGGATGTACATTGCCATCCCTGGGTAAGGGCAGTCCTGTTGGTATCCCTGGTAGAGGCTGAGGATATCATTATCAGGGGGTGTGTCCAACAAGGGGAAGTAGGTTGGGGGCACTGTTGAAGTGCATTACATGCCCACCCTAGACTTCATCACAAGTAACCAGCGGGGAAGGGGAGGGAAGAAAGAAAGAGGGTAGGTCTTAAGGAAAGTCACCCCAAGCTAGAAAGATGGACAGTGACTCCCACTGGGTGTCCTTAGGATCCTCACTGTCTGTGGCTCAAATGTAAGAATTGGACAGGGGTGAAATGGAGTGCCAGTAGACCCAGAAAAGACATGCATTGTAATGGCTGTCAGAATGACAGTAAGAAGAAAATAAAAAAGAATTAGAAGGTCAGTTTGCTCATGGCAAATATACAGAAGATGATGACGATGATGATGTCTGGCTTCAAAACTTCAAGGATATATGGATGATATTGTAGATGTCAAGGTACTCATGAACTGGTCTGATACAAAATGAGAGACATTATAAGCCAGAAACAAAAGGACATTCAACCCAGTTCAAAAATAAGTTGTTATTAAAAAACAAAAGCAGCAGTAGCAGCATGCAATCCTAAACATGCAGACATGTGCAACAACAAACAGTTACTATAAACAATAACAGTAGGAACATCCAGCCCAGTGTAACAGCAAAGGGCTGTTATATATAAAAAACAGATAAACAACAGAAGTGAGCAACAATGAGCTATTATAAACAGCAATGATTAAATAATTTGGGACTAGTAGAAGGTCAAATCAGGAACTTGCAACCTAGTGCACCAACAATAAGCTGTTATAAAAAAATGAGTAACAATAAGAGCAAACACAACAAGGAGCTATTGTAAACAATAGCAGTAGTGCCACATGTAGCAACCTTTTGGTAGACAAACAAATCAAGTAGAAGCAAGTCAAAGCCAGTTACCAACTGGCACGGCTATCTGCAGATCAGCCAAACAGAGCATTAGGCTTTCGTGCAACACAATATAAAACTATAAGTATAAAATCAACAGGTACTGTAATCCGAAAACCATCTGCATTAAGGTATGGAAAAAGAAGATGCCAAAAACACTAGAAAAAGCAACAGAAAGTGGTCTGGATGAATAAAATTGTGGCAAAAATAATCCATAGTCATAAATTATTAATATTTGCACATAGTACTCAGGTGACAACGGATCTTAAAACTATATAAGGCCTGAAGCAAGCAGGCAGCCTGAACACTGGCTATTTTTTTCTCACACAATCATAACAGCAAAAAGTGTTTTAAATAAATATGTAACACAAATAAGCAGTAAGAACAAATTGCCAATATTTGTACTTACACAGCACACAGATGTCTTTGGCACTAGTAGAAGGTCAAATCAGGTAAAAATGAGTCAAAATCTGATTTGCAACTGCAGCAGTTTTGTGCAGCTTAGAGCAGCCCAACCAAATACAGCTCTGTACCTCACTATACAATGCAATATAAAGCTGCAAGTTTAAAGTTAATAGTCTGTTAGAAAACAATCTGTATCAATGCCTGGAACAAGCGTATTTTCATGAGACTAGCAGTTTTCCTTCACCTACAAACAAAAAGCAGCAAAATATATTCTAAGCAAATAAGACATTGTCAGTAGTCACAGATTAACACTATTTGTACCTGGATAAAACACAGTTTGGCAGTAGATCTTAAAACTGCAAATGGTAAGGTGCCCAAAACATTAGCCATTTTCTTCTCTCTCAAATAAAAAACAGAAAGAGTGTTTTAAATAAATAAAACTCTGATATAAATAAGCAGTAGGCCCAGCTAACTAAGCAAACTATGTAATTTCCTTTTAACTACATGTCAGTTAGTGCTCCAGGAAGCTCATTCACTGTATTCTGCTCTCTTTCATTCTCTCTCTCTCTCTCTCTAGATATATAGATATATGTAACTAGTGTCAATAGTTGATACAACTTTACATTGATGTGCCTAATATCAACCAAATGCTATTAAAATATGAATGCCAACACCCATCTGTGCATGCACTGAGGCTACTCCTCAGAACATGCTAAATGAAAGGAAGTGCTTATTGCATGGGGGGGGCCACCTCTTACACCCCTTGATCCATTTAAGTTGATCAATGAACAACACTGTCGAAACTAGCAAGGTCAAGACTACATGATTGTTAGCAATCAATAGAAACAAGACAAGCAACACCAGCAAACAATTCCAAGATTGCACTACAATGGAGGAAAAGGGTACATTCCCTGATCCCCACTGTGATGTGATCTCAGTCAAAATGGTTGATGAACTGTATTGTCAATCATGTGGTCTTGACCATGTGGATTTCGACAGTGTCGTTCATTGATCAGCTTTTATAGACTCACCTCCTCCTGCTAATTATATTTACTAACACTGAGATTGCATAATCCCAGAGGAAAATGCATACTCCTCTTCTATAACCATTATTCTTTATCATGCACTTGTTGATCAAAGTGGTTGACAATACAGAGGTCAATATTTGCTATGATTACCCAATAACATAGAAACCATACAGCTAACATATATGTATGTATACATGTGTGTCTGTGTTGAGCACTCAGAATGTCAGACATTTTTTGCCAGAAAATGAACAAATGATTATGTTAGCAAGAATGTTGCCTTTAGTTTGTGAGATGTTACTGAATAGCAACGAGTGAGAAGTTGTCCTTTCCCCAGTGTTGTATGATCCAGGAGTTGGTATTTATAATTAGAAGGGGGTAAGGAATTTAAGTGCAGCAAAAACTGTGCTTTACTTTGTTTATTTTGTTTTTTAACTGTATTGGTTGCAGCTTTTTTTTTTTTACACAATTATAGTATGGATTGATTTTGTGTATGTCTGGGAAAGGAGTTTTTGTAATGAGTGGTGAAGCCATTATTCAAAAAATCATGTTCCCTGTGAAGATTGGGTGAAGATGGGTGAAGGCTGACAGCCTAGCCAGATAGAATTTTATAGATAATTCTGTCATTTGTAAATATTAATGTAAACCACAGGCTTATTGTCTTAAATGGTAAAAATAGTATTACATGTGGAACTGGAAAAAAAAAATTAACAACAGTGCACTCTACTGACCAAGTAAAAGCATGTTGTGACCCTTTGATGTAAACACGGCTCCGACCAGTCTAGATGAAGGAATTCTTGCTATTGTTTTAAGGCCAGAGTTAATGGCCAGAATTTACATGCATAAATGTCCTTTATTGCTCTGGTTTCTGCCCAGAGGTGAAGAATGTAAATGTAGTTTCTGTTAGCCTGAGAACCCAGGGAAGTGTGAAGAATGATGTAATGTGAACCAGGAATGTGATTTTTAAAAACAGAGAGAATCAGAGAGAATTAAGTATTTTTGTCTTGACCATCCAACACCAGCACTGTCTTGCTCTATATGTACGTTTATCTTAGACTTGTATTTTCTCTTAGAAATAGCTAAAAACTAGAAAGAGTAGACTAAATGTTTTTCTGTGATGTCAGAACTGTACTAATGAATTATTTTAAGTATTTCTCTGTGATCTCTGAACACTTGACTAGCACTGTGTAGTAAGAAGTATTGTCTTGTGGTTTATTATGTATTATTAAATATTTTAAAACCTTTCAACTGTGGCTGTTTTGTGTAGAGATAAGTTAAGCTCTAAGAGTACATTGCATGCATTTACTGATCCTGTACTAAGTCATTCTAATAAGCCTTGACTGTTTAGTTATACTACCAATTGGATAATAATATTGCACAGTAATAATTGGACACCATTTTAAGGGCCTTTGTGTAGCTGATAAATATTAGCTGGGTGATGGCAGTGATTTCTACCATAATAGTCTGGGTAAAAGAGGTGCAGATGGAGAATCTGTGCCAGCCTTCCCCAGGAGTGTCTGTGTGGTTGTATAACCTCTTCTCAAAGTGTGTGTGTATGACAGCTACTTAGGCAGGGACATGAAGAACTGGTTGGACAGAGAGGGTGCTGGAGGTTTTAGCTTGCCCACTAGGCTGAGATCTGGTCCCTATAGCTATGCCAGTGGGAAGTCTTATTGGGGACCTGGGGAGCAAGGGAGCAACCAACCCCGGACTGACTGTGATCTCTATGTGCTCTTAAGGGAAGTTGCACTTTACTGTGTGTATTTGTTATCCTTTTCTCCAATATGAGACACCCCTCACTGGTTGATGCTCCTTGATTGCTGGGCCAGGGCACAGGCATCACATATTAATTGTTTGGCAGTGGTGGGATATCCACATCATGTATTAATTGGTTGGCAAATAGTAATTGCCTTACAGTGGTGTAGGTAAAGTGAATTCCTGTAGCTGGTGTACAGTAGGCTCTGAAGGTGTTTTGTACTCTAAATCAGCTATGCAGTGAATACTCAGAGTTCCGATCACAATTGTTTTATTTCTTTTGTTAGCTTAGTTAGTCAGGGTGAGCAGCCAGCATATCAGCAGAGGAATATGGAAAGCTGACAAGAAGCCAGCTGGCGGAGATGTGCCAGGCTAGGGGACTGGTGCATGGAAACCTGACTAAGGCAGACGTGATTGCAGCCTTGGTTACAGCTGCATCAGAAAACAGCAACCAGGAGGACAATCAGACTGGCAGTGGAGATATAATACCCTCAGAGAATGGACAGCTCAACCTTTCTGCAGAGGACTTAAAAATCCATCTGGAGCTAAAGAGACTTGAGTTGGAGGCCAGGTGTTTGGAGATAAAAGCCGAGGAAAAGGAACAGCAGAGGAGGCATGAGAGGGAAATGCTGACTCTTCAGCTTCATGGAAGTAATGGGGAGTAACTGAACCACAGAAGCACAAAAGGTCAGTAAATTTTTTCCGCAGTTTAAAGAGGTGGATAATTTTGATAGTTTCATTCATATGTTTGAAAGGGTATGCAAACAGTATGGTGCTGACCAAAGGCTCTGAGTATGGTTCCTGACCCCCTTACTCCATGATAAAGCTGTAACTGTTTTGTCAAAAATGTCTGACGTTGCATGTTTTGATTATACTGCTGTTAAAATCACTTGTTAGAATTGTTTAAGCTGACACCTGAAACGCATAGGAAAAAGTTTTGTGAGCATAGACGCAAGGCAGATGAAAGTGTGTGTGAATATGTTGCTGAACTGAGCACTTATTTCCATAGGTGGGTGAGTGGATGTCAGGTCACCACTTTTGAAGGGCTGGCAGACCTTTCGGTGAGGGGACAAACCCTTAGAACTTTGCCTGAGGACATGAGGATCTGGTTAGCTGATAGATAATGTGCTACTTCAGATGAGTTGGGGAAGAAGGGAGACCTGTACCTGGCAAGCAAGGCAGCCCTGCACAGGAAGGGGACCCCCAGTACTGCTCATGGGTCTAAAGGAACCCATGGTGGGCAGCACAGACTGCCCCAACAGAATCTGCCTGTAGCAGGGGAAGCCACTAGTCCAGGTACACATCCAGGAGCTAGGGTTAAATGCTTTTTTATGCAATCATTGGGGCCATGTGGCATACAAGTGTCCATGGAGTCAAGGTGGGGAACAAAAGGTGAGGAAGCCAGTAAGTTGGAAAGACAAAATGCCAATAGTAGGTTGTCTTGAGACAACAGCAGTACCGAACTACCATCCTGCAGATATCCTGATAAGGAAGGATTTGGATGAGGCAGTACTATGTGCTTATGCAGTTACACACAGTGAGGGTAGGTGATAAGCATGTAGGTCTGGTAGCGTGGGGGGAGACCCAGCCAGACTGCATACTTGCAGCCAGGACTGGTGAGGTGGTTACTTCTGGGAGGGAGCTACTCTGTAGCAGTGAGACTGAATGTGAGCCACAGCTGCTTGTGGGTACTGATGGTCCCTTGGACACAGTAACTGCAAAGGTTGAGGTGAGTAGTAGTACCCAGGCTGACAGTGAGGCACCACTGTCAGAGGATGCCAGACATCCTGTGGAAGGGGAGCTGGGAAGGGTTACAAGGAGAGTCTTGAGACAGGCTCAGCTCTCAGACCCTACATTGCAAGGCCTGAGGCAGGTAGCCAGGGAGGCACCTGATTCTCAAGGAAAGGGGAAATCTGTATACTTGGACAGAGGGTTACTATACAGAGAGTGGACCCCTGATGGAGGGCTAGAAGGTGAGAGAGTACAGCAGTTGGTAGTGCCTAGAACCTACCATCTGGCACTTCAAGCCATAGCCCATGATATTCCCTTTGCAGGTCATATGGGCATAAAACATACAAAGAGGCATATTATGCAGAACTTCTATTGGCCTGGAATTTCCAGAGATATAACAGGGTACTTCAGGATCTGTGAGCAGTGCCAAAAGGTAGGCAAGGCAGGAGACAAGGTGAGAGCTCCTTTGATGCCTTTACCAGTGATTAAGGAGCCATTTCAGAGGGTTGCTATGGATATTGTGGGTCCTGTGAATACCCCAAGTTCCACAGGGAAAAAGTATATCACAGTGGTTGTGGATTATGCTACACGATACCCTGAAGCAGTGGCTTTGTCCTCCATTGAGGCAGAGAAGGTGGAAAATGCTTTGTTAGAGGTTTTCAGCAGGGTAGGTTTCCTAAAGGAAATACTGACTGACAGAGGTGCCAATTTCATATCAGACCTGCTGGCTTGTATGTGGAAGTCCTGTGGGGTGAAGCACATGAAGACAGGAGAGGAGAACCTGGCAGAAGCCCAACAACAGAAAAAGGTGTGGTATGACAGGAATGGTCAAGCTAGAGAGTATGCTGTGGGGCAGCAGGTAATGTTCCTCATTCCTGTCAGACACAACAAGCTGCAAGCAGCTTGGGAGGGACCCTACAAGGTGGTAAGAAAGGTAAATGATGTTAACTACATGGTGGAACTGCTAGGTAGAAGGCAAGGGCACAAATGGTACCATGTTAACATGATGAAACCTTACCATGATAGAAAGGCCCATGTGCTGAGCATTTGCAGTGGCTTGCATGAGAAGTCTGATGGAGATCTGGGAATTAGTCTCCTCAGTGAGGCTCGGGCTGACACCTCAGTGGAAGGGGAGGCAATGTCCCAGCAGCTATCTCCTACCCAGTTTCGAGAAATCCAAGCAGTGTTGCAGGAATTTGGGGACATGTTCACTGGGAAACCAGGGTGCACCCACCTGGGACAGCACCAGCTGGATACAGGACCCCAATGCCCTATTAGGCAGGCCCCTTATAGAGTGCCTGATAAAGTCAAACAGACTCTGAGGGAGGAGGTACAGGAGATGTTGGAACTAGGGGTGATTCAAGAGTCCAACAGTCCCTGGGCCTCCCCAGTGGTGCTGGTGCCAAAGAAGGATGGCAGCACCAGGTTCTGTGTGGACTACAGGAAATTAAATAGTCACACAGAGTCAGATGCTTACCCTATGCCTAGGTCAGATGAGGCCCTAGAGCAGCTGGGTGGGGCTAAGTATCTTACAACCATTGATCTTACCAAGAGTTACTGGCAGGTGCCCTTGACTCCCAGTGCTAGAGAGAAGTCAGCCTTTGTGACTCCTTTTGGCTTGTATGAATTCAGAAAGATGCCCTTTGGGATGAAGAATGCCCCAGCAACTTTCCAGAGGCTGGTAGATCATATCCTAACAGGACCAAGAGGGTTTGCCCTTGCTTACCTAGATGATATTGCCATCTACATCCATTCCTGGCCAGAGCACCTTCAGCATGTCAAGAAGGTGCTGGGCAGAGTACAGAGGGCAGGGTTGACAATTAAGCCGAGCAAATGTCAGGTGGGTATGGCAGAGGTCTCCTACCTAGGACATAGAGTGGGGAGTAGTAAGATAAGGCCAGAACCTGCCAAAGTGGAAGCCATTCAGGCATGGCCTGCACCTGTTACTAAAAAGCAGGTGAGGGCAGTTTTAGGGACAGCAGGGTACTACAGAAAGTTCATCCGCAGTTATAGTACCATAGCTGCTCCCCTCACAGACCTGAAAAGGAAGAACAAGCCATATAAGGTAGTGTGGACCCCAGCATGTGAGCAGGCATACCAGAAGCTTAAAGAAGCTTTGGGAGTACCCCATGTGTTAGCCAGTCCAGACTAAAGCAAAGTATTTGTTGTGCAGGTGGATGCTTCGAACCATGGGGTGGGGTTGTACTTAGCCAGATTTCTTCAGAGGGGGAAGAGCACCCAGTGGTCTATCTTAGTTGTAGGCTCCAACCCAGGGAGGAATATTATGCAGCTGTAGAAAAGGAATGTCTAGCCATAGTGTGGGCAATACAGAAACTTCAGCTTTATCTGTATGGAAGGAAATTCACTGTTATGACAGATCACAACCCCCTAACATGGTTAAACAGAGTCAGCCAGCAAAATGCCAAGTTGCTAAGATGGAGCCTGAGGTTGCAAGCATATGAGATGTCTATGCAGCACCACAGTGGGATTAGCAATGCCAATGCAGATGGGCTCTCAAGACAGGGAACTTTGTAAGGTATACTCAGATAGACCTAATTCCCTCAAGCAATGTTTCTCAAGGGTCACTTGAAAAAACAGCTTGAGTTCTCCAGGGGGGAGATATGTGAATATTAGGTGAAGATGGGTGAAGGCTGCCAGCCCAGCCAGATAGAATGTTATAGATAATTCTGTCATTTCTAAATATTAATGTAAACCACAGGCTTGTTGTCTTAAATTGTAAAAATAGTGTTACATGTGGAACTGGGAAAAATGTAACAACAGTGCACTCTACTGACCAAGTAAAAGCATGTTGTGACCCTTTGATGTAAACACGGCTCCGGACAGTCTAGATGAAGGAATTCTTGCTATAGTTTTAGGCCAGAGTTAATGGCCAGAATTTACATGCATAAATGTCCTTTATTGCTCTGGTTTCTGCCCAGAAGTGAAGAATGTAAATGTAGTTTCTGTTAGCCTGGGAACCCAGGGAAGTGTGAAGAATGATGTAATCTGAATCAGGAATGTGATTTTAAAAACAGAGAGAATTAAGCATTTTTGTCTTGACCATCCAACACCAGCACTGTCTTGCTCTATATGTAAGTTTATCTCAGACTTGTGTTTTCTCTTAGAAATAGCAAAAAGATAAAAATATTAGACTAAGTGTTTTTCTGTGATGTTAGAACTGTACTACTGAATTAAGTATTTCTCTGTAATCTATGAACTCTTAACTAGCACTGTGTAGTGAGATGTATTGTCTTGTGTTTTATTATTTATTATTACATATTTTAAAACCTTTCAACTGTGGCTGTTTTGTGTAGAGATAAGTTAAGCTCTAAGAGTACATTGCATGCATATAGTGATCCTGTATCAAGTCACTCTAATAAGCCTTGACTGTTTAGTTATACTACCAATTGGATAGTAATATTGCACAGTAATAATTGGACACCCTTTTAAACGCCTTTGGGTAGCTGATAAATATTAGCTGGGTGGTGGCAGTGATTTCTACCATATAGTCTGGGTAAAAGGGGCACAGCTGGAGAATCTGTGCCAGCCTTCTCCAGGAGTGTCTGTGTAGTTGTGTGTGTGTGTGTGTGTGTGTGTGTGTGTGTGTGTGTGTGTGTGTGTGTGTGTGTGTGTGTGTGTGTGTGTGTGTGTCAGCTACTTGGGCAGGGACATGAAGCACTGGTTGGACAGAGAGGGTGCTGGAGGTTTTAGCTTGTCCACTAGGCTGAGATCTGGACCCTATAGCTGTGCCAGTGGGAAGTCTTATTGGGGACCTGGGGAGCAAGGGAGTGACCAGACCCAAACTGACAGTGATCTCTGTGTGCTCTTAAGGGAAATTGCACTTTACTGTGTGTATTTGTTATCCTTTCCTCCTATATGAGATGCCCCTCACTGGTGTTTGTGGTGAGGACTGAGGCTTCTTGATTGCTGGGCCAGGGCATGGGCATCACATTCCCTAATTTCGAAGGTACTTCATGTATCCCACGAGTTAGACTATATTCCGTGAATCTATTTTTTTTTTTTTTGTGAGGGAGTCTGAATTGTCAGTATTGCATTTTTTCAGTTGTCTAGTTGTATTTTTTTTTTTTACTTTGTATATGTTTAATTTTTTTTTCAGTTAAGGCTGCATTTCTATTACTGTAGGTGCTTGACTTAGGTGGTGGGTACTTATTTTTACTGGATATTTTTTTTCCTGAAATTAGGGTAAATTAGAGTTTCAGAGCATAAGTTCTGAAGCTTTAACTTTTGGTTAGTTTCATGATATGCAGGATAGTAATAAATATTTGGAAATGCACACAGAATGAACATATTTTAAATTGTGTACAACTTGAAATCTAACACATAGCTTTACTGCATTGCATTGTAGTATCCGGACATATCATTAAAATAATTTACTTCTTGCACTAGAATGGTATATATGACTGTGGTAAATGCACACACTTAAATAGCACTAGTGATTAACATGAGATATAGAACCAATGGTTACCGGTAGAATGGTAATAAGTTACAATAATGCCCAAAAGAGAAACCTCTGCCATCGCTCAGAGGGATAAAGCCCTGACTGCAGTCCAGATGACCCATGTTCAACTAGTTGCATATGTTGAGAAAGTGGGTGAGAGAGGGTGGAAATGAGCACCTGCTGTTGGCTCACCTATTCTGAGGTGGGGGGGGGGGGCAGACTGCTCTGGCTTGCCAGTAGGGTGACACCTATAGGCAGTACTTGGTGTTGCACCCATGGGGAGGGAGCCTTTTTGGGCGTTCCACTTCCCAGGATGTAAAGCAGCTATACTAGAGGACTGAGGAGCAGCCAATGGATGTGAGACTTCAAGGTGGAGGAGTAGGTCCACCTGACTGTTGAATGACCCACTCCCTCCTGTCCTACCCTTACCTTTCAAAAAAGGGCTGTGCAGCCAGCTGTACTTGTGGAACAAATGAGCTTCAGTTCTCACCCCAGAGAAGGGATGAGCCCAGCCTTCAGTCTGTCCCAAGGAGACTGGCAAGCTCCTGGGAGTAATCAGTGGATCCAGGATTGAAAGAGGCTTAGTGAGAACACTCTGTGGGCCTGGTTATCTCCCCTGGAAGGAACAAATGGATTAGTAGGGGATGTAGAGCAATTAGGCCAAGTCAAGTAAATCTGAGGGAAAAAAGATAAATGCCAAATGAATGGCCATTATAAGAAAATAATAGGCTGCTGATAAGAGATGTAAGGCCTGACAATGGAAGCAGTGGTCCTCCTTACCTCTGGTAGGCTATTTCTGTATAGCACCCACCACAGAGGACATTATTGCAATTAGAAAAGAAACATGGTGTTTTGTATATTTTGGTTTTGTGAAACAAGTCAATTTTCTTCATTGTAAGTATTGTATGGTTGATGGGGGGTGCTTTGTAATAACCATTTTTTAATTATTGTTTTTATTTTCTTTTTGTTTTGTTATTTTTGTTTAACTAAGTTCTGTATTATATATTTAATTACAGTGCCTCAAAGTCAAAGGTGGTGGAGTGGAGATCAGGTTTACATGTCTGGCAATGAGATAAATGAGGCATGTTTCATTTCTTTTTGTAGTGTTAGTCCTGTGCTTTTACCCCACTTCTATAGCTTTATTGACATTTGTATTGATTTCTGAAGTTTTATAATGTTTGTTTTACACTTATCTGCAGCGTATGGTATTGTGGAGAACACATAATTTTGCTGTTTGCAATGCTGCACTACTACACCGTGCATGCATTCAATAATGATATACTTTTAACATATTTAAGATAGAGTTGCAGTGCTTCCACTTACTTTATGCTGCTTGCATTATGCTTGCATTACTCTTTTTACCATTTGAATATTATATATTTTTATAATGCTGAGCTTGTATGGCTCAGTTACAGCATTTCTCCACATTGTTAGTAATACAATCCATCAGTTCCACAAGGTAATGGAGAACAGTTTGCTCTGCGCATTAGTTGTTTTCATTTATTTTTTTAATGTTACTTTTATGTAGAAGTTGAAATGTTTATAGGAGGTATGGTCTGGCATTTGACTTATTTTATTTATTTATTTATTTATTTTACATTTGTTGACCGGGATAGCCCAACTGGATGCATATCCATTTTCAGCGGAGGCCCCAGGAGAAAAGCTCCAAACATACAGACAAAAACATGCATACATATTAAGGGTTTTACAACATAACAGGAGAAGAAAAGCTTCAATTGAGCAGATAAAAACAAACATCCTAAGCAACAGTTAAATAACAAGCAGATTTTACAAGTAAGCATGGTGTGACCCTCAAGAGGGATCCACAATTTAACAGTATGTCATATAATGTAAAAGTTAATTAACAGGTAGATTACAGCAACACTATATTACAAAGAAATGTACAGAACTAGATTGCCATTGCAAGCAAGCAAGCAAGAAGCTAGTGCATTGGTGTTGAGTTAGGGAGTTGCTATGGCGATTAATCAGGGTTGGAACACGGACAGAGCCAGTGCATTTTATAATAATATTTGAGGCCATTTTTGAAGAGACATAGAGAGGGTTCCAGGGTAATGTCTGCTGGAAGTAAGTTCTAAGCTTTCCCAATGGAGTTGGCAAATAGGGAGTCACCACCTGAGTTATTAGCTTTCAGTGTTTGGACTAACAGCTTGTTGGATGAGCGTAATGGTCTGGAGTTACTGTATGGTTTTATGATAGTTTTAAGGGCTGGGGGTGTTTTCGGGTTGGTTGAGAATATTATGTGCTACTATTAGCTGGTTGAACTGTATTAAGCTTGGCAGTTCTTGCCACCCTAGGAGTATGAGGTTGTGGCAGTGATGTGTCCTGTATGTTGATCCAGTGATGAACCTGGCAATATGGTGGTAGCAGTGAGAGAGTTTGGTAAGTTCTGATTTGTTTAGGTTACAGAGTATAGGGGAAGAATATAGAAGAGTAGGGAGGAGATGAGAGTGGGTGATAGCGATTCTAGCTGGAGGGGTTAGAAAAGGTTTGTTTCTATATAGTGAGCCAAGCTTTTTGTTAATGGTTTTAATAGTCTTATTGATGTGTAGGTAAATTTGAGATTATTGTCTACTATTACCCCTAAGAGCTTGGTTTGAATATCTGGTGAGATAGAGGTGCCATTGTTTGACATTATAGTAAAGGAAAGTGGGGAGGACCTGCAAGTGGGGGTAAAGAGTAACAATTTGGTCTTATTGGGATTAATATGAGCTGCTAATGAGTTGTTTCCTGTAGTCTAGGGTTTGAGTCCCTCAGTCTCCTTTCGCCTAACTGTGTGACTTTCAACAAGTCATTTAACCAGAGAATACGTCCAGGTTAAGTCTGAAAAAGGCCCATGGAGATCAATTCTGTAACCAAGCTAACACATACAAAAATACATAAATAAAATATAAGAAAAACAGATAACATATTGTTCTCTGCTTTAATATCTTGGAAGGGCTTTAACATCTAGGAAGGGATATGAAAGTATAGGTGCAGGTAAATGAAAAGTCATGGGATTAATACTAATGGTGTAGCTAGTAAGGTTTTAACTTTATTTTTTAAGCTGTCACTTGTGAAAGGTTTTATTATGTCTAAGGTTGAGTTACTAATGGTAGGTAGCATGTTTTAGCACAGGGTTGGCATAGATAAACTGTTCTCTAACTGCAGTGTGGTAGACGTGTTCATAGATCAGAATTTCAGTATTCATAATGGTCTTGCCATTTTGTAGTTCAGCCAGCCAGAGGTATTGTTTTCTGATCCCTTTTTTCTAAACAAAACTTATCAGGGAGCTACTAGTTTCATCAACAAATCTGTCAGTACTTTAACAGCATCAGCATGTTCTAGAACACATCTAAGTATTTGTAGTTAGAATATAGAAGATTATGACTGGGTTTCTGATTGTAACTTACTTATTATGTGTTTGAAAGATGAATGCCAAGAAAACCACCGTAAGACTGAAGCTTGAGAGGTGAATGTTGTGCATTCACGTCGAGAACACGTAATTTCAAGTTACAATCTGTGATTCGGTCATAGTTTTTTTGTAGCACATGTAGATTTGTCTGCAGTATGTACTAGTAGCCATAGAAAAAACAAACAAACAAACAAATAAATAAATAAATAAATAAATATGGGAGGTGCTGTGCTGGCTTTGATAGCTGTAATGTAGTCGGGAATTACTTTGTCTTTATGTATTTTGTTTGTAAGAGGAGCAGCTGGTTCCCAAATGCATTTTACTGAGTGTACTGTAGACAGCAGACAAAAACAGAGTTGAAATAAACCCACTTCACATTCTGATGGTGTTCTATATTCAGATATGAGATAAAACATGCCTTGGTTCAGATCGACTATAGCAGCGAATGCAATGTTAACCACATGGGGGGGTGCTTAACAATCATTAAGCATCCTTCTAAGTGTTGTTAAGGTTGGGTCTTGTGCTATAGTAGTGCTGAACCAGGATGTCGTTTAACTGATATCTGAGAGTAACAACAGTGCTCCATGCACTACGACATTATTTTCCATATTCCAATTTACTGCAGCAGTGCACATGATACGCAAGGGAAGATAATATAAAACATAAAGCAAATGTATTTCTGCTGTAAACATTATGTGCAGGATTCACGATGGCTTGCACGGAGTCTAAGAGTCGTGTAAGACTCCATGCAGCCATCGTGATCCAGGAACAGCCCGAAATCCCGTGTAAGAGATAGCTAAAACGACTCTTACACGGGCAGGGCGTGGATATGCTAATCACCCCACTTGCAGCTGAAAGGCATGCAAATGAGGTAGATTAGCGATCCACGAAACTGAAACCAGCCCGTGTAAGAGTCGTGTTAGGTGCAGAAATGTACTCAGTTGACAACTGAGTACGTTACTGCAAATAACACAACGGAGCCATGACAGCTCCAAATAAATTGTGCAAAAGTTGCAGTCAGCATGCCAATGGCCAAATATGCAGCCATTGGCATGTTAACCCGATGCAAACATGAAATAAAATAAAAAAAAAAATTTCGGAGATCGGCGATGTTTAAACGCAGCGCAGCCCCGCGCAAGCAGGCTGCGCTATATAAAACAGAAAAATAAACGTTTGAAACCAACAAATGTGGGTTTTATGTAATGCATGGATTTGCAATGCAGGGATTAGCAGACCAAAAACAACATGGCCACCGTCTAGTGGTTGCTAAGGGGGGGAAGCTGAGTGTAAGACATGTAACTAAGCATTAGTAGGCAATCCTATGTAAATGAGTGGTAGGATAGTGAATCACACTGTCACATAGCAAATGAGCACATTCCGTGTAGTGTAAGAGTTAGATAAGGGGGAGTAACAGAGTAGGAGATAGGTGACATGGGGGAATGTCAGGAAGAAATCAAGCTCATTGGAGCAAAGTGGTATGTGAAAGATATCAATCACACAGCATAAAAAGAGGAGTGTCAACAGATAAACATGGGAAAGTCAAGAAATGGAAGGTGTACACTGTGGCCAACACCAAAGTTTCTTGCTGTGCGTGCATGCGTGCGTGTGCGTGCTGGGAGGCACGAGTAAGACAGAGTGCGCACGTGTAAAGCGGAGTAAGTATGTAGGAGCCTGTTTAAAGATCTGTAAACCGGTTTGCGCTGGTGTGCGCTCGTTTTAACCCGAATAAGCAGATTCTAGTCCGTGTAAGCATGTGTGCATGTGTGGTAGCCACTGTGAGCGTGTTTTCGCTGGTATGCGTGCTGCTCCCCCCTGAGGAAACAAAGAAGAAAAAGGAAGAAGAAGAAATAGTAGGAAACTAGCAGGGAATACTTGTAGAGGTAGCAGGTGAAAACAATTAGAAACAGACAATTACACAGGCAGAATACAAGCCCAGACCAGCACTTAAAACACTGCAAACAGCATTGCAGTATATATCTCTCAAGAGACACTGCAAGACAGGAGTAAGCTAGTAAAAGTGAAAACTGAAAAAGCTGCACTCAGACCAAACATGCTAGGGGCTGCCATAGCTGTCATAAGGAGACATAGGAGACTTGCTGAGGGTGGTGACAATGGAAATGCTGCCAGACAACCCACAGTGAGGAGACGGAGAAGAGTGTACAGGCCCAGGGTCACCTACCAGGGGTTACATGAGCTGGAGATAGTGGAGCGCTATAGAGTGGACAGAGACCTCCTGCAGCAAATTGTTGAGCTGTGCAGGCCACGCCTCACACACAGAACCAACAGAGAGGAACCCATCCCAGTGGAAACCAAGGTATGTGTTGGCCTAAGAATACTAGCAACAGGTACCTTCCAGAGACCAACTGGTGATATGATGGGGATATCACAGGCATCAGCCTCCAGGGTACTGCACCAGTTCCTGGATGCCATGTCAGCACATGTCGGTGAGCATGTATATTTCCCCAATGCCAGTGAGGTATTGGCCAGCAATATGTGTCTCTTCCAGCAAATAGCGGAATACCCTGAGGTAGTGGGTGCAATAGACTGCACGCACATACGCATCAAAGCACCAGCCGGTGAGCGGGGTAGGGCCTACATTAACTGCAAGGGCTTCCCCTCCATCAACTGCCAGGTCATGTGTGATGCCCAGGGCATAATAATGAATGTGTGCGCTGGCTGCCCTGGGAGCTACCATGATTCCCATTTCTGGCATTTGACGCAGCTGTACCAGACATTTGCCAATGGGGACATCCCACATGGTCACCTAGTGGGGGATGCAGGTTATGCACTGGAGCCGTGGCTGATGACACCCATCAGAAATGCACACACACCTGAACAGGAACGCCATAATGAGGCACACGCACAAACACGTAATGTAATAGAGCATGTGTTTGGGCTGCTCAAGTCACGGTTCCGGTGCCTGGACACATCTGGTGGAGCCTTGCAGTACTCACCAACTACATGTACCCAAATTGTCATGGTATGTGCTATGCTACATAATATGATCCTGCAAAAACAGCTGCAGCAGGACCAGCATAGGGCCAGGACAAACAGCCCCCCACCATTGCCAAGGCCATCACAGGCAGAGCGTGACTCAGAGGAGGAACAACCTGAGCCTGCCCCAGTAGGCAGAAGGAGGCATGCCCAGTATGCCCTGGCCTTGGCAAAGAGGCAACGCATAGCACATACACTGGCTCATAAGGAACCCTGGGAATGATACCCCTCTCTGACTCACTTATATAGTAACAGGGATGCCTAACATGACACAACCTGCTCTCAAACATGTACAGGGAGTGTAGTATGTGCATCCAACAGAGGCAGCCCTGCAGCACCACCTGAGGCATGATTGCCATGTGTTAAGCAATGTAACACCATCTAGTATATGCAAACATGAAGACCCAACCTAACATCTCACCCTCACCAAGCATGATGCCACACTATGAAGACAACAAGATCAAGTACAATAATTGGCTGAGGTATTGCTATTAGCAAGGGGGAACACATGGCTGACAGCCTGGGCTGACATGCCGAGCAAGACATGGTGCCCCACCTGCTAGGGATGGCATGCACCCAGCACACCTGGCTGTGTAGATACTGGCAAAGGCTTTTGTCACCCCCACTGTGCCTGGAATAGGTAAGTCTGGAAACACAAACCCACCACCATACGTAGCACAAGGGATAATAACCTGGACGTAATGCTACCCAACGCCAGAAGTCTAACCTGCAAGGTGCATGCAGACCAAACACACCACAGCATGGAGAATGGTAATATGTGTTCTGTAACAGAAACCTGGGCAAGGCCCAGAAGAGTACCCTAATACTACCAGGTTATGCCTCATACCATGCTCTACAGTTCCAAAACATGGAACACATGACAATAGGAGTGTGGCTACCAGTAATAATCAAGAATAACCACACCCCCAGGTAGGTACCACAGCAAGAAGCAGCATGGACTATCCACGGGCAAATAACACATCTCAAAATGTGTACCTGTGTGAAGCCTGCTACAGACCACACACACACACCCAGGTACCCCAGCCAGCCTTCCTGAAGACACTTCAGAGTGTGAATGTCTCAACAAATACCAAACAAGGCACACACAAAGTATGACATAGGTGGCAATCCATTATGTATGGAAGAAATAATCATGGACCTAGGGACACAAGTGGACGGTAAACTGTCATGTGACACTCACATTGCCAAGGTGGCCAGGAAGACCCGCTATATTGCCCACCTTAATATGAAAGGATGCACATGTAGAGCTACAGAGGTCACTGTGCCCCCATACTCTTCCCTTATCAGGCCCATACGTGACAACAATGCCCCAGTTCGGATGTACCTTACCTTACACATGCAGCAGTCAGAAAGACCCCAAATGTACCCCACCAACAGGATAAAGGGTCTAAACATTGGACATCTGCAGCCTGGCTGAAGAAACCACAGCCCAATTCAGAAGCATACTGCACAGTCAGAGGTGATGTATGCCTGATGTACAAGGCCATGTCCAATCCAGAATGAATGGACATGCTCCACTGCAGAAACCCCAAATCCAGCAGACACACCACAGTGAGATATCTGAACCTCCACACATAGATTAATAGGATGTGCTGGAGGGACAGATCCATAACTCAGAGACTACTGACACTCTGGAACAGAATCCAAGTCCATGATAGGCTGAGATCCACACACAAACTCAACAAGAGAAATCCGGTGAAGTGCATGGGAGATAGTAGGTGTACACTTGGGGCCATCCCTGTGTCACATCTAGGAAAGTAAACCCTATGTGGGCATAATATGCACATTGCAAGGGGTGTTGAGACCCACACACAGTCTGTCCATGCTCAAACAAGGTCAGGGCAGATAGCCTAGTATGAACCTATGAACCTATGATGATACAAATTGTGCAGGACACAAAGGATTATCACACAGATGTCCTACCTGATGGTAGGAACCATGGTGATAATCCACAGATATGCTCTACAGCACTCTAATATCACAAACAATACAACAATCCCACACACATTGCCAACAGCCTACCGAACAGATTCCTTCCAACCTCCCCACCAGCACCTAACTGCCAAATATCTATCCCAGGAGAGTGCTGGCCCCCTGACATTGCAGATGCTGAGGTAACAGCCAGCATCCACAAAGCACAGCACACAGCATCAATGGTACCAGATGGTGCCTGGGTTGTGTCCAACACGTACTGTAAGAAGAATGGTACAGCAAATAGCATTACTGCGCACTATCAGTCCTACCACAGGATATGTACCCAAAGAGCAGTGTACAGCAACAGTGGTCCCACACCACAAAGGGGGTGCCTGAATGGATACTGCAAACTATCACCCCTCAACCCTGACTATCTAGGTTGGAAAAGTAATGGAGAGGATGATCATGGATCCCATGAATAATGAGATTGTGTACCTACAGACATTGGACCCTACCCAGTGTGGCTGTCATAGGGCAGATCCTGCCCCTTACACATGTCTGACTCATGTGAAACGTGCACCAAGCCCATTGATGTGGGGAATGTTGATCACACAGCCTATCTGGACCTTGCTAAACCCTTCCATACAATACCCTAGTTGGCGGTACAGATAAGCTCACCAGCCTAACTATAAACCCCTATGCAAGTAGATGGGTTGCAAACCAGCTCAAGGACAGAACTGACCTGGCAGACATGCTGTAGCCATGGCAGACTGCAAACCAGGTACAACTGGCATCCCACAAGGCATGGTCCTGGGACCTCTCTTATATGCTATATATGTCACATAGGTACAGGCCAACATGGACGGACTCTGTCTGAACAGGTTTGCAGAGGACTACAAACTGGCCACCATATCAGACCCTCCAGCTGACACAAGCAACCTACAAAAGGCACACATAGAAACACACAAGTGGTGCCACAGCCATGTCAACAAGCTAAATGCAGAATAGTGTATAGTCAACCCCTGTGGAAACACAGTACATGGCCAGAAATTACCACATAGGTGTTAACCCAGTAAGTACATCAGGAACAATAAGAGACCTGGGGACACAAGGTGATAGATATCCTGCATGTGACAACCATGTGTCTGTAGTGGTTACAGAAACATACCATATACCCACCTAATCATGAAGGTAAGCACAGCTTGGTTAGGGTAGGTCAATGTGCCTCTCCAGTCATCCATCAGCAGCCTCACAATTGTGTACAATGACCCTTCAGGGATGTACCATAGCAGACACCTGCAACAACTGGAAAGACCACACAAATACCCCACCAGGAGGATTGCAGAGCTGTAACAGATGCCATGTGTCGCCTGAGTAAAGAAACTGCAGCTCCACACAGTGTTATACTGTCTGGCTGGAGGTGAACTGTGCCTGATGTATAGAGCCATGACCAACCTGGTATCAATGGACATTTGGCACCATGTAAACACTGAATGCTGGTGACCTATGCAGCTGACAGGCCTAAACCCCAGCACAGACATAAGCAGGACATGCTGTACTGATTGGTCCATGACCCAGAAGCTCACTCCACCCACGACTAAACTCCCACTACAGGATATCCAGGGAGTCCCTCAGTGACTGTCATCCAGAGGAATCATGATGACTGGATGGGAGATGGTAGGTGTACCCTGGATAACACCTGTATGTCACGGGTAGACAGAGGCACAGCACACTAATTGTAACATATGTCATGGCAAACACCAGTAAATGTGTGTTGAAGGACAAACACTCTCTGACTAGCATTACAAATGGACTAGGGCACATGGCCATTGTTTGTCACTGTCCACACAAGTTGTGGAATACACTAACAATGTCGGACAATCATGTACTATGCTGTCCATATCTGAACATAATGCAACATGGTCATATCTGCACAACTGGCCCTCAACCAGTCTGGTGTGCTCACTATAAATATTACAAGCAGTGATAGGACTGAAACCGATTATACTGTCCACCACAGTGAAAGTTCTGCACCAGTACATGATACAACAATACAACTGTTTGGTCAGCAGGAAAGGATGATGACAACTGTATGCAAACTATCCCATGGCGACCATGCAGGCACAGCATAATGCCTGTTAGGTTCAGACACAAAGCAGTTGGGCAGTAAGAACACAACCTGATGTCCAACACTCAACTGTACATGTGATATATAGATGGCGTCCACACACAAACAGAAATGTGGTGGTCCACAGATCCCAACATAAGGAAAGGTCACACTGGGCATGCTCGCACACTTAGATAAATGAGACGTGGCAGTCAAGAAGCCATACAAACTGCGAACTGGGCATGCTCACACACTTAGTCCATGTCACAGTTCAGCAGTTGCACACACATATCTGGCATGTCTATGTGTTAACACAGGAACTTCCCACAATACAGACATCTGCCCAGTGCTCACAGTAAAGTTACAACAGAGACATAAGTAAAGTACTGGATCCCACTCATATGCAAACATCTCCCACAGTACAAACCTTGTTTATAGAGATAGGGAAGGCTATGGCAATAAAGACCCATAAACAGTATATGAGCAACAGATACTTGCATCTGACAGGTAAACATATGGCCGCAGAGTGCAATACTTGACTGTTGTCCCTAGGGAATACAGAAGGCTATCCACAGTGTATTTGGCGTCTGCCTCCACAGTACAGTAGGCAACTGTGCCTGTGCAAAGTTAATGCATAGATATGCTCTCCCCTGTACTGATGGATAGTCACAGATGTACATACCTCTTCATCCATAATGATGTCAGCAAACTATACATATGTCAGGAGCGAATGCTATACCCAGTAATGTGAATAGCGCGCTCCGCTACTGCATCTCTAACAAGTGTCATAACATAGTTAGGTAGGGATTTGAATCCTGCAAGTGCTGAATGTGTGTGGGGGAGTAGTTTGTGCAATTCCATGTGCATGAGAAATGTCCCTTTTGGCAACTATTACTACACAACACATGCTGCATATTCCACTGTCTAAACTGTGATGATGTCAGCACCCTATACGTACAGCAGGAGAAAGCAATCCACCCAAAAATGCAAATAGCATGCTCTGCTACTGCGTCTCTCACAAATGTCATAACAAAGTTAGGTAGGGATTTGAATCCTGCAAATGCCCAGTGTGTGAATGAGTTTGGGGGAGTAGTGTGTGCAATTTCATGTGTATGAGAAATGTCCCTTTTGGCAACTATTACTACACAACACATGCTGCATATTCCACTGTCTAAACACTGATGATGTCAGCACCCTATAAGTACAGCAGGAGAAAGCAATTCACCCAGTAATGCAAGTAGTGCGCTCTGCTAATGCGTCTCTCACCAGTGTCATAACATAGTTAGGTAAGGGTTTGAATCCTGCAAGTCCCCAGTGTGTGTGTGTGAATGTGTGTGGGGGAGTTGTGTGTGCAATTCCATGTGTATGAGGAATGTCCCTTTTGGCAACTATTACTACACAACACATGCTGCATATTCCACTGTCTAAACACTGATGATGTCAGCACCCTATAAGTATAGCAGGAGAAAACAACCCACCCAGTAATGCAAATAGCGCGCTCTGCTAATACATCTCTTACAAGTGTCATAACATAGTGAGGTAGAGGTTTGAATCCTGCAAGTGCCCAGTATGTGTGTGGGGGAGTAGTGTGTGCAATTCCATGTGCATGAGAAATGTTCCTTTTGGCAACTAGTACTACACAACACATGCTGCATATTCCACTGTCTAAACACTGATGATGTCAGCACCCTATAAGTACAGCAGGAGAAAGCAATCTACCCAGTAATGCAAATAGCATACTCTGCTAATGCGTCTCTCACAAGTGTTATAACATAGTTAGGTAAGGGTTTGAATCCTGCAAGTGCCCAGTGAATGTGTGTGGTAGAATAGTGTGGGCAATTCCATGTGTATGAGAAATGTCCCTTTTGGCAACTATTACTACACAACACATGCTGCATATTCCACTGTCTAAACACTGATGATGTCAGCACCCTATAAGTACAGCAGGAGAAAGCAATCCACCCAGTAATGCAAATAGCGTGCTCTGCTAATGCGTCTCTCACAAATGTCATAGCATAGTTAGGTAGGGGTTCGTATCCTACAAATGCCATGTGTATTTTTGTCACACAGTTTGTCCATGTGTGTGGGGTGTTGTTCCCAATATTGCACGACATACATTATATCAGTAATGTCAATGCACACATGATTTATGTGTGTGCCACCTACACATATGTACCTGTGAACTGCAAGAGATCCCATGTCCGAAGCCTGCCTCATGTAAATACATGGAATATGCATCAGACAACTGTATGACTGTGGTGTTCTGTGCAGTGGCTGCATGTGGTATATGACTATACAGTGTGGGTTGTAGATGGTGTCATCCCACCAGCGAGGGATACATGATTGTTGTGGAGCATATAGTCCACATGTTGGTGATGAACAGGTGCAGCATGTTGTCACCACTTGTGGGAGTGGTAACAAGTTGTTCCATAGCAATGCAGGGAATGAATGATAAGAACCCTTCAGATAGGGTCTTGCAGCTAGAATAATGCTCACACTTTATGTTTGGGTAGTCGCAGTACAACCATATAATGGTATGTGTAGAGACCGTCATATTCCCAGTGTTGTCAGGAAGGCCAAGTGGGTTTCCTGGGTATGGGAGTGTGGTGTGTGCCAGGCTATAAACCTGAAGGCAGTCTAACCCACTGTGTGTTGCACATGGAGAGGCTCTGATGCTTTGTGCAGTGCCACCAACCTGGGGGTGGGTGTATCTCAGGTGCCTTTGGATACATCCCCCCTGTTCTGGTTTGGTGCTTGTGTAGGGGATGACAAGCATGGTATCAGGAATGACCTGGCACTGATGGTGTGCACCTGGGAGCCTTGTACCATGAGTCTGCTACTGCATGGATATTGCTGTACCCCATGCTAAGGACAGTTTCCACTGCATGCATCTTGAGTTTTACACTGCTGCTGTTGAGTAGCATTACTATTAGTGTCCTATCCTGTGTGATACCTGTGTAGGTGGCTATGTAATGTCAGCCTTGCATACAAAGGCACTATGTGTGTAGCAACAGCCTCTGCCAATATACAATGGCCCATGGGTGACAGGTGCAAGCTGTCCCAAGCAAAGCAATGTGGCTTGTCCAGCATATAATCCCACACTGACAGGCATTGGATCCCCTTTGAATGTCACTGAAAGATACGTTAATTGCAGAAACGGATTATCCTGTCTACATATTGTGGCAGCATTCTTGGTGAGGGTGAGATGCTACTCAAGGCCAGGGTCATACCAGCTTGTGCCACAAGCTCAGAGAGCCCTTCTATGTCCCCTAACATGTAGTCCAGAGAGGTGCGTCAGAGGTCATACACACTGGCACAGACAATGACTGAGTCATACTTCTACATGCCTTGGAGTGACCGGTATGCTTGTGTTATGTGGTGGATCATAGTGCCCGATGGGCAGCTCAGCGTGACCGTCACCTTGTTCAGCCTGTGAGCAGGACCTCAGTGTACGTGACGATAGAGGTACCTCATACAATTGTAGCAGGTGTGTTGTCAAGCCGTATGGCCTGTGACTGTTTGGCACACAGGCTTTGTGAGCTATGTGTTGCATGTGCTCCGCTCTGGCTTAACGTTTGCTTGTGTGTCTGCTTTGCAGGTGTCAGCTGCTCAGGCAGGATGCTATTCTGAGAGCCCAATAATGTACCTGTGTGTGTGTCTGTGTTTGGATTGCGGTTGTGGCAGGTCTATGGGAGACTGGTACTGTATTCACTGTAGTATCTCACTCCACCTGACAGGGAATGCCAGTGCTGTGTTAACAGAGCTTAGCCCCCAGTTTGGCTATGTGGTTGCATCTCTCACATGTGTTGTACATGTATGGGAAGGGGGAGGGTTGTCTGTGTACATGAGGCTGCTGTAACATTGCCACATGACTCACAGATTCACCAACTGGACCTGAGAGTACATCGACAGGTGACCTTTGAACATGCTACCATAGCATTGTGACTCCCATACTAAGTAATGACACATAGGGCCAATGGGGAACAAGGTACTCAAGGTGACTATGTGAGGGTGTAGTGCTCCTGATTTGTTAGTGCTGGCATATATGAATGCTGTCTTGAGCAAATGTGAGGTAAGTCATATGCAATGTGTTACAGGCAAGCTACATACAAACAGGACAAGCAGTGACGTTCTGTCAAGTGACACATGGACATCAGTTCAGTAAGCAATACAGATGTCACTAGGGATCCACAAAGGCACTGTATATCTGCACTGCAGGTGGAATCAGTGTTTCAGGAGCATAACAGGCAAACATGCATACAAACAAAGCTACAGTCAGCAGGCCTGTATGTAGACTATGCTACAACAAACAAGGTGTACGACTTCCAGTAGGTAACAGTGCGTATATGCAGGCACTATAAGCCAGTACCCAGACATTCACAGGTCAGACAGGCTGGGTCCAGCCGCACCCCACACAAGTGTATAGACCACGTACCTTCGTAATGTTGTCTAACTGGCCTGATACCCAAGTGCTCATACCTGTAATAATACACATGTCAAATAAAAGACACTGAGCCCACACTCAGCAGTTCCAGACCTAGTATGATGTATGCTACCTGTCCTGGCACCACAGTATCCTTGACATGTATGGACACTCTCCCTCCTGTCATAGTTAGTTCTGTGTTTTGGTGCTGTCATGCATGGTATGAGGTGTGACCTTGTAGTGCTAGTGTGCTCTTATGAGCCTTGAACCTGTTGTGTAGTACTGCACAGATATCAACATCCTGAAACATCTGCATTGCAGAGTTGTATGTGGACAGCATGCAACTCGCAGTTGACATGGCCATCATTGAGTATCAATATGTACATTCTTGTATCTCCTGTGCTACCTATGTAGGTGGCCATCCCTTCACAGCCTCACCACCAGTATGCAAAGAAGTGCAGACAGAACACTGTGGTAATTACTATGGGTGTACAAAACAATACATTGACATTCATACTGTAACTGCATCAGGCATGCTGGTATATACCCACAATGCTATCATTACACTGTACTGTTGTTAACATCATACTATTCCAATACGTCTATGTACTCACCCTGTGCATCAGCACCATGTTAACCTGTTCCTGCACCGATTTTACAGATTGCAGGAGGTGGTACAGTTTCATCATATGCACAGGGTGTGTACCTGGTATGCCTGAGTCTGCCACTGATACAACCAATTGACATGTCTGTGTGTGTGTGTGTTAGTGAGGGACAGCAGTACAAGATGGGGCAATGTTGATGCAGTGTGTGCGTGTATGTGGTAGCCCTAGGTGTTATCACTTAGCATGTGTGTATGAATGCACACAGTCCCACCTCATGGCTGCCATATACAGGTGTTTGTGGACAGCCACAGACTGTACCTGCCAGGTTATACAGATCACTGTCTGTGGCCACGGACACGGTACCTGTGCCTGGCAGGGGTGCTACGGACCATATCAGGTACTAAGCCAGACTGGGTACTGTCATCAGAAGCAGGTGGTTGGTGACTGGAGACAAGTCCCTGTTGGGACTGTCCAGCGCCATGTGCATGTGGTCTCCTGGGGCGGTCTGATGACAGCACAGACCCAGCATTGCTGGGGCTGCTGCTGGCACTATGTCAGTGACCACGGGCCTGTTGTCGTCCGCGATGGCTGTCAGCTGCTGCTGTTGCTGGCATACGGCCACGTCGACGCCTCAACCGTCCACCATTGCCCTGGCTCATGGACATGTAGTTGTGGAACAGATCTAATGTGTCCCCCCAACGTCTGTCAATGACCTCGGTGAAGTTGCGGATGGCAGCCGCAACATCATGCATACTGTCACACATGGCTGTGCGACATGCTCTCAGCTCCCTCAGACCCTGTCTGGTGTACCGTTCCATACGTGACTGTGCCTGAATTACAGCCCTAAACATAGCTGAGGTTGAAAGACCTCTGTGGGCACATCTGACAGGGGTGGTACGCCCAAGGATGCTCCCACAAGAACCCATGGATGTCTGCCTATGTGGTACCATGTCAGGACCCTGGCCATGGCTGCTGTGTGGGGATGCATGTGCCACCGGTACCACATTACCCTGGTCAATGCCCACTGTATCCTGTCCATCACCTAGAGACATTGGTGACAAAGGATGTATTGGCAGGATGACTGTGCACATTGATGGGGTTGACAGCTGTGTAGTGTCAATTGGCTGACCAATGACGGACCCTGGCACACCTACCTGTGCCATTACACAGGTATCATCATTATCACTATCCACAGCAGCTGATTCAGGTTCCCTGCTGCACGACACCAGAGCAGCACCAGAACCTGTGGGAGTAAGACAGGAAACACAGTTTACAATGTGTACACAATGTCACCACTGATGCACACATGCACACATGGGCACATGCACACATGCACACATGGACACATGCACACATGCACACATGCACACATGGGCACATGCACACATGCACACATGGGCACATGCACACATGGGCACATGGGCACATGGGCACATGCACACATGCACACATGGGCACATGCACACATGGGCACATGCACACATGCACACATGGGCACATGCACACATGGGCACATGCACACATGCACACATCTCAGTATATGAGATATCAACCCACAGACACAAACACACCTGCATTCAAACACATAGCACTACTGCTTCAGCCTATTATTACTATTAGTATACAGAGTATTGAAGGTAATGGTATTACACACTCACCAGCATGGATAGGCTGCCTTGCTGTTACACCAGAGGGACCTACAGAAAAGAGACATTTATCGTCAGTGGGCACAACTATGCCATTGATACTGTGGGCATGATACAGTTCAGTACTGCAATAGTTAGCTTCCACAGGTGTACTGCAGATATTGAGGATATCACTAATGCACAATAATTACCAAGATTACAGCTACAAAACGAGGACACACCTCACACATGCATAACCTAACAGTGTACAGAATGGTCAACTATACACATGGCATGTTACCTGCACGCTCTGTGTCCTGCTGTTGTGTGGCTCCAGCCTCCATCATTACACATGTATGAATCTGCTGCTGTTGCTGCTGTGCTGGAGCCACAACACTTAGGAGTAGTCCCTCCAGTCTGGTGAGGGGTGGATGTCTAGCCACACCACCACCTGTGGCAAGCTGCTGCCTGTGGATATCCAACGCACGCTGACGGTTATTTCTAATTAAATCACTGCAGTGATGGCGTACCTGCTCATATGTCTGGTTATGTGTGCCTATGTCATTTGCCCGATGGACCTGGTCTTGCCACAGTGCAGCCCTCTCCTGCTGGTTCTGGCTGGTGCGGGAAAAGAGTACAGCAAAATCCCGCACCAGGCTCTGGTGTATCTCCTCCTCCTCTGTAGCGGAGTAGACAGGGTTCCGCTGGTGAACCATGGCCCTGAAAAGAAGAAGGAAAATATGTCAGCAATATCTGTCAGCAAACTATGGCACACATAATACACATAATACTTGACTGCAGTGATATAACTTAAGCACCATATATAGCATCTGTCTGTCTATTGGGGGATACACATGTAAATGACCAGATATCAGTGCTCATCTGACAACTGTGCAACAGTACCTGGCACACTCCATACGACAGACTAGTATACTGCAGCAGTCAACACACTGTTTCAGGTACAATACACAACCTCACACTGGGGGTTTGTATCAAGGTACTGTATGGGGAACATTATCAGCCCATGCACTGCACACAATGCATGTTACATATTTCACTGGTAATGCACACTACTCTTACTTGCCATAACCCTACCTACACCACAGTGACATACAGGGTAACACAGCACAACATATGGCAATGTAGTATGTGTTGATCGCAATACCTCACACACCTGTCTCTAGCCTCACACCAAGGACACACACTACTATGACAGACAGACAGTCATGGTGAGCAATCACACCAGTACACAACATGCACACAGTCACTAGCACACTCATTCCACCTCACATATTCCATTTGCAATGTGTTCATGGGTGTGCATTGCATCTTAGGTAGGTAGTGTGCTTTTGGCCCTGGCCCTACAGCAGCATACTGTTATGCTACCCTGCCCCTTGTGACACATGTGTTATGATCGTACCTGCTCCTTACAAACAGTTACACAGGGTGACTCATATGGCATATTACCTATCTGCATAACATTCAGCAGGGGTATGTCTGACATCTACTCATGGGGAGCCTTGCTTCTTAATTCTGTGTGGTCTACTACAGGGTATGTCATATCTGTGGGTAGGGTCCTGTACCTCCACCATGTGCTCTATACTGCAGTGACAAGGACGACAGACATAGGTAATTTGTATTGTGGATGTTGGAGTTGTTACCATGGTTGTTAGACAACTGTCATGGGTGTGACTGAACTATGTATATCCAGCAGTGGTAACCTCTATGTAGGTAGTCTGTGTGCGCTCTGTGGTGTTTGAGTGCATTGACACAGTTACTTACGTATGTCTGTGTCCTTCTCCATATCTGTAGCTGTCATGGGAGGTACATACCGTGTAGGACATTGTGGGGTGTGGAGGGGTACAGTGACCTACATGTCCATAGCTGACACACCATGTCCGCTGACACATTCCATGTACAGGTATTACAGGACTAGTGTGCCATGGTGTATATCAATGTGGAGCCTATTGTACACTTGTTGCCCCTGTTCCCCCCTGACACATGCAGTGGTGGGCAGGCATGTACATATGTGGTGGTTACTGGTGTCAGTGTTTTTGAATGGGGTATGGTACTCCAGTATCCACACTGGTGTTCACTCCATGCCTTTGACATGGAGTTGCAAGACACCTGTTGCAAGACATCTGCACCTGTTACAAGACATCTGCACACATGTGCCTCACACAGTCTATATATATATATATATATATATATATATATATATATATATATATATATATATACATGTATATATGTGTATATATATATATATATATATATATATTGATATATTTATATCTGTATATAGATATATATATATATATATATGTTTGTATATATGTATATAAAATATGTATATATAGATGTGGATATATACATATAGATGTGGGGAGAGAGGGGGAGAGAGTGAGAGACGGAGACACAGGGAGAGTGAGAGTGTGAGGGGGTGGGACAGAGAGAGAGAGATAGTCATATACAGACATATCTGTTGTCAGTCAGATCTATCTGTATATGTATATGTCTCTACAGATATCTATATATGCATGTGTGCATTACATATATCTGTACGTACTTATTCTACCAATCTCGATGTCTGTGCAGTAAGTGAAAACCTGGTTCAAGGCTCCTGAGAGCACATCAGCAGTACCAGGCTATACCCCATATCATGCTTTTTGGCCCCAGGACTCGGGACAAAACAAAAAGGGAGGGTGTGTGTCCATATTCATGAAGGACACACACACCTCCAGGTTAGTGGCAACACATGAAGCATCACAGACCATCCAGGTGCAGATAACCGTAGGCAAACCTGCTATACAACTGGTAGCATGTTACAGACCACCCTCCCAATCTCAGGGACCACAGTCAGCCTTCCTGTAGACATTGGAGGATATGAATGTCCCACCACACACCATCATATTGGGATACTGCCACTACCCTAACATACACTGGGTGCATTATTCTACCCCAAACACCCTAGCCCAAAGGTTCCCAGAATTCACTAAGTTATATGCAGTGGAACAGCTAGTTAGCTCTCCCACAACAGCAGATAATATACTAGACCTGATCATCACAAACATGGGGACAATGTGCTACACACCGGAAGTATACTCCTCACTAGTCACATCTGACCACAAACTAATCCCCCTGGATATACATATCCCACCTCCCCCACAACACAAAAGACTACAGTGGGAAACCTCTCACATGCCGACTTTACACTTCTTATAACTGAGTTGGTATCCTTAATGCCCACTGGGCCAGTGTAAACCACTTCCCACAATCCAGACACCTTCACATATGCTTTCTACGGACATCTCCAAGAATGCATGGATCATGCAATCACAAATGAAACCATGACCCTCTCCAACAAGGGCAGGCATCCTGTCTGGTGGACCCCAGCATTGAACAAATTGTATAACAACAGAAGGTAGCTACTGCACGGCAGAGCATACTTCCAAAGAGCTATGGCATCTCTGATCAGCAGTAGTAGAAAGATATGTTTTGTCATACAAACATGCAAGGCCAACAATGAGAGGGACATCGCTATGGTCACTACAGACAACCACAAGGCCTTCTTCTGCTATGTTACACACCTGGGTCGGAACCCTCAGTTGTGTTCATAGGTTCATAGGTTCATAGGTTTATACAAGGCTATCTGCCCTAAGGCATTTATAAGCCTAGCACAAAGTTTTGTGGCTTACACCACCCCTTATATGAAAAAATACTGTGCCCATTAGTTTGTTGTGCCTCTGTCCAGCAGTGACACAGAGATGATTCCTGGGGTAAACCTACGATCTCCCATCCACAGGTCAAGATTTCTCTTGAACAGAGCCAGCGAGGTGGTCTGCCTCACATGGAACGGGATTTTATTCCACAGCATAGGAAGTTTCTGAGTGATAAATCTATCCCTCCAAAATGTCCTATTTATATCCGTGCTAAGGTTTAAGTCGCTTGCTCTAGTGGTTTTGGTGGATTTGGATTTTTTGAGGTGGAGCATGTCCATTAATTCCTGGTTGGACATGGCCTTGTATGTCAGGCACATGTCACCTCTGAGCAGACGGTATGCGACTGAATAGAGCTGGAGTGTTCACAGTTAGTTCACAGTGACAAATGCTACACTGAACACACAGATAATGCCAACATTCTGGCAGACAGGTTCATTGCAGGTTTCTCCCCTCCCTCACCCACACATGTGGAATTACTTATCCCAGCTGACTGTAACCTCCATGTCATCTCAGATGTCCAGCTGGGAACCACCCTCAGCAGAGCTGTAAACACAGCATCAATGGGACACAACGGTATTGCAGGTTGCATGCTACGTGAACTGCAAGAGGAGCTACACATGCACATTAAATGCTATTCAGCCGTAGCCTTACTACAGCATATGTACTTGGACACTGGCATACAGCAACAGTAGTCCCACTCCACACAAGAGGCACCTCTACAGACCCTGGTAACTACCGCCCCATAAGCTTAACCAGCCTGGTCTGCAACGCTATGGAAAGGATCATTATGGTACCCATACACAGAGACAATGGGGACTTAGACACTTGATCCCACCCGGTTTCGCTTTGTAGAGGGCAGATCATGCCTTATGAACCTGGTTGACCTTTTCAAATCAGTCACTAGAGCCATTGACGAGGGCACAGTGGTCCATACAGCCTACCTGGACTTGCCTACAGCTTTCGACACAATGCCGCACTCTGGCATCATAGACATGATCAACAGCTGACATGTCAATCCATATGTCACATGATGGGTTGCAAACCGGCTAACGGATAGAAACCCTACAGTCAAACTCACTGGTGCCATGTCAGACTCAAAGCCAGTCACATGTGGTGACCCACAGGGCTCTGTCCTGGGACCGCTCATGTTCGGCATATAATTCTCAGATGTGGAAGCAGACATGGGAGGGTAGTGGCTGGCAATGTTCAAAGATGACTGCATACTAGGCGCCATAGGTGATACACCAGCTGACACATACATCCTACTGACAGGCCTCACGGACACCAACAACTGGTGCCGGAGTCATGGCCTTACACTGCATGCCACGTAATGTATACTCATACCCTTTTGGACGGACAAGGTACCCACATATTATCACATAGACAGTAACCCACTGAGTACAGACAAAGTAATTGGAGACCTGGTGACACTGATCAATGCTGACCTCTCATTTGACACCCATGTTGCCAAAGTGGTTGGATAGACTTCCTACCTTGCCCGCCTTATCATGAAGGGATTCACATCCAGATCAAAAGGGGACATTGTACCCCAGTACTCCTCCCTTATCAGGCCCATGACTGTGTACTATGCCCCATTTGGTATGTACCTCACCTGGCACTTGCAACAGCTAGGGGGACCCCATAAGTACATCACCAGGAGGATCAAGGGTCTGCAACAACTGTGTTATGCTGCCAGACTAACGTAACTCATGTTCTATTCCATAGCATACTGTCTACATAGGGTGATCTGTGTCTGATGTAGTAGGCCATGTCCAATCAGGTATTGATGGACATGTTCCACCTCATACAATCCAAATCCATCAGAACCACAACAGCTATGGATTTAAACCTCAGCACACATATGAATAGGACATACTGTAGGGACAGATCCATCACTAAGAGGCTTTCCATACTGTGGAACAGGATCCCAGTTCATGTTAGGCAGAGGCCCTCACTGACACTCTTCATGTGCATTCTTGACAAGTGGATGGGAGATCATAGGTTTACAGCAGGGGTCATCTCTGTGTCACTAGTAGACAGAGGCACAGTAAACTAATGCTATTATGTAGGGGGGGTCTTCACTGTGTCACTACTATACAGAGGCGCAAGTGTCTAAATCTATTCTATACACTGTCTGCAGATAGCCTAGTACTAAACAATGCCACTGTGAAACTATATCTGTCTATGTATTTCTACATCCCTCTCTATCTATGTATACACATATGCATATTATATATATATATATATATATATATATATATATATATATATATATATATATATATATATATATATATATGTATATATATATATACATACATATCTCAATATACATATGTATACACGTTATATATATATATATATATATATATATATATATATATATATATATATACTCCTTTTTAGTTCCACATATGTATACACACAGTAACGTACTGCTGAACATCCATTACTGTACAACCTACTTGTACATTGCACTACAACCGCTACCGTCACATACATATGTATGTGGAGCCTTCAGTGACAGTTGCAGTATGTCCCCGGCCCTATGCACATCTTCATATACATAGATACAGACCAATAACACATCTGGTGGGTTCACAGTATGTAGAGTATTATAGTAGTACTTTACATTACCTGTGTTTGTTGCAGCTGTTTGCGTAGGCTTGCAGTTTCTTGGCCTACTGTCAGCCTCTTTGTTTTGTTGTTACAGATTTTTTTTCTTTATCTTTCTTTCTTTCTTTCTTTCTTTCTTTCTTTCTTTCTTTTATTTTTTTTTCTCTCTCTCTCTCCCTCTCTCTCTCTACCTCCAGCGGATGCAATGAAAGTATTGCATGTGTGGACTGGGAGTACAGGATGCTTTTGTAGGTATCTGCACATGTCCATGTGATGGCCTCTGCACCAATTGTTAGCCAGCATTTACTAATTGCATGCAGCCTGTTGTGTAGTGATTGCAGTTCTCACTGTGATTACAGGACTGTGCTATAAAAAGGTCTGTTAGGTAGGCGTAGCCCTTTCAGATTATCAGGGTGGGGACCATGCTAGTTTGCTGTAGACACTGTTCTGTGAGTGTAAGGGTTGGTATGTCTCTCATATTTCAGGCTGTGTTGTAGACACTGCAATGCATGTTGTTCTGTAAGCTGAGTATTTCTTCCTCCAGTGTCCTCTTCTCTGTGTGTTTGTAAACTGACACCTACGACTAGAAATACTGTGTATATGGGTATGTGTGCTTTCCTGTGGGGATTGTGGTGTAACTGATATATAGCAGTGGCTCTTGCAATCTGTTGCTATGGCTTCAATATTTGGCCTTTACATTCACTCCTTGTATGCCTGCTAGGTGTCTTTCCTGTAATGTGTTGCTATGGCTTTCCTATTTTCCATTTACATTCACAGCTTGTAATGCTTGCTAAATCTGTTTGGGCAGCAATTCCCTATGTGTTTGTTGTGGTAGGGTGTTACTGCATGCAGTGTAGTCTGGCCATGGTGTGGGCCTTGAATCTTACAGGGATATTTGATCATGCTGCTGAGCAGGCCTCAGATACTCTCCGGTGCATCTTTTATCAGCCTCATGGAATGGTACATAGCAGTGGGTTACTCCAATGACATATTCTGATATTCTGCAGTTGTGACTGTGGGTTATTTCAAGCATATGTATTAGTACACCATTTATGACGTGCAGGTGGTGCATACCTTCAGTCAGTCATAGTTACCATTGCATGTGTAGTTACACCTTTCTGCCTACTGTTAGTACATTTGACAGGGTGTCAGTGGGGCACAGTTGACATTTGTTTTCACATCAGGGACATCCCTGTAACTCAGTCACAGTTGCTATATCTGATCTCTTAACTATTCAACTATGGCAGTGTTTATCCTGCTCTGAGTATGTGTGTGGCTTGCCAAATGCTACTGTGACATTATTACCTAGTAGCTACCAACTAGCTTGACTGTTTCTCAGCACATAGTACTATTTTACAAATCTTCTAGATTTGACAGTAAATATACATGACATGCTTTGTGTACTAGACTTGCTATATTCCCTTTACATTAATTCCTACTATTTTATGATATATTTGTTTCAGCACAATGTTCTTGTATAGCAGTCATGGCTTAGTGGTAAGTTATGCAGACTAGTGTTTCCAAGGTCCTGTGTTCGAGACTGAGGGAGGTATTTTATTTTGCTGCTGAGAAAACTACAGGCCTTGTCATTCAGAGTGACTAAGGCACTTTTAAGCAGTTGTAAGCGGGTTAGCACTGGTTTGCGCGGAGGTCACGCATGCGCACTGCCACTTAGCTTCGCGCACACGTGCTTAGCTAAGCGCACCGAAGCGCACCCTCGCTTACTACTGCTTAAAAGTGCTTACTCTCGTGCACACCCGTGCTATTTTCTTTTAAAGAAAAGAAAATGGGGAGATAGGAAAGTGGTGAAAAAGGGGGCAGAAAGAGGGTAAGACAGTAGGAAAACAAGCTTGGGTTTTGCAGGAGGGATGAAGGAAAGGCCCATAGTTGCCCATTTCTTCGTCAGCAACAGCTGTGCATATGTTTGTAATTTGGTGTGAAATTTGAAACCTTCCACCCCTGAGAGAGGTGTGAGGACAACAATTATTTATTTATTTATTTATTTAACATTTGTTGACCGGGAATGTCCGACTAGGTTCCATAGAGCCTGTTTTCAGCAGAGGCCCGGGGAGAAATGCTCCAGATGCATGTCTTTGGAATGTGGGAGGAAACCGGAGTACCCGGAGGAAACCCACACGAACACAGGGAGAACATGCAAACTCCACACAGAAGGCACCCCAGCCAAGAATCGAACCGGAGAACCTCTTGCTGTGAGGTGACAATGTTAACCACTGCACCACTGTGCCGCCCAATAATATAAAACAATAATATTTGTTGTACAGCCAATTGTAATTGCCAGTTTACATGTCCAGCAGACATGTGTGCAAAATGGGCAGCTATGTATGGGGTGTAATTTTTTGTGGGTACAGAGTGCCCTTTTTTTTTTTTTCAGGTGAGAGTGGTATGTCAGGTACGGGAAGTCGGTATAGCTGGGGAGGTAGGTAGGGGAGGTTAACAGACAAGACAAACAAGACGTATACAGGGGTGGTGTATGACATGTGGGGGGTTACACAATTGACGGGGATGGATGTTTGGATATCTCGAGCCCATGAGCCCACAGATGGCAACAGTGGAATTGAGATCCTCACCCATGGGCAGTTGCCACTGTGCCTTCACTGCCCAGGATGGGGATGTGCTGGGGGCTGTGTAGGCCGGGCAGCAGGCACACCCATGAGTTGTGCCACCCATGCCTCTAGCTGGCATAGGGGCCCAAGCACAGTGTGCCGAATCTCCCTACGCACCACAGTCCGGGCACTACAGAGGGTGAGTGGATGTTCTCCTCCGGCCACACTTGCAGAGGGGGGACAAGCCCCATCCCCTGCAGCGCTTCCACCTGCAGATGGCACAGGGCCACCAGAGGAGGGTCCGGCCTGGGCACTACTGCCAGGTGCACTCGCCAGCGGAGGTGGGAGAGGTGGGTCCTCTGGAACCTGCCTTCCCTATCATCCTATGTTTTGCATTATGTTATAACAGTTTGGGTTAGTAACATACAATACCATTCACAATTAGTTGTAACAGCATGCATTAGTATTCCCATTAACCAAACACCCATAAATTCAAGCCATTGAACAGCAAGCATAACACATGCATAATTTGAACAGCAATACACAATCCAACAACATGCAGGGTTGATTGATGGCAGCAGGCCATCAGGTTTGGATGTATGAACAGGGCACATGCATCAACGTACATACAAATATGTATGAATCAACAGGACAAATGTGCAGGGGTGTTAATTGTGAATGCACATACCCATTTCACATGGAATGGATTATTTGTGGTTATAGGGTAGGGTGAAGAAATATTTCATTAACAACTTCAAATACCTATACATATGCTGTACATTTCTACTAGATGCAGATATATACACACTACAGTTCTGACTACAGTTTCCTATGTGATAACTAATTCAGGTTGGTGATAGGAATGTTACTGCTACATTAATATACATTTCATATTTATTCGTACACATTCATATCTGGCTCTGTTCAGCTACTTCATCCTGCTACATTTGCTTTATATGGCTCTAGACAACTGTGGATGTTTGGTATTTCATACAACCATGCTATATGCATATTGCAAACTGAGAGCAACATATCCAGATTTTGGGGCACACATTCCAGCTTCAGTACTTTTTTCAACACATGTTGCTGTTTGGTTCTGCCTGTCACATTCATTTAATTCTGTACTGACTGCAGTATACTTTATTCAGGAGTTATTACTACCATACTGGTGGATTCATACCTCTTTCTCACACTCTCTCACTTGTTTTATTTTTACAATTCAGGATGGTACTTCATTCTAGGCTTTATTGACATATTTTACTTTTGGTTATAACAATCCTTTCCAACAGTCTCACTTGTGTCATGTTTCAGAATTTAAACAGGGATATATTTCACACATGTGTTTTACTCAGCTTCTGTAGCTGTACTTTACAGCCTGCTGCAGGTTATGTACTATTATATTACAGGTGGGACATCTTTATTTCAGATGTGTTTCATTTTTATTTTTGGATTAAAGGCTGCACCACACTTTTGTAATCAAGCAATACTTGCAAACTCTCTTACACTGTTACTTGCACATTTTATTAATAAGTGACTACACTGCACTTTTTTGCAAACTGTCATACTTATATATTTTTTTACAGTTACAGGGAAAGAATTACTGACCTGCCTGGTGGAGCAACCACACCAGCCTATTGGCATAGGCTCGACGGTTCATGGAACGGACACCTGCAGCTGTAATATAAATGAAGTCATATTGGAATACACATCTCCATAATATCAGCTAGGTTAACTTCTTACATAAATAATTACATGTAACTTACTCAGTAGTGGGGCGTTGGGCATTTGCCGGGCCTCCTGGATCCAACGGTTCAGTTGGTCCTGCTTCCATCTCTTCAGGTCTGCATGGTGGTGATGGACTTGTTCACCAGTCCTTGGTATTCCTGTGGCACTGGTGAGATCATGTGCCAACCGGTCCCACACCTCAGCCCTATATGCTCCCCACAGGACCTGGCCATGCATGAGTTGGGCCTCATGATCATGGACGAGGAGCCAAACCATATATTTGGACTCCTCAATGCCCCACCTCTGTGCTCGGAAGCAACTACCCTCTCCTACACCTGCCATCCTGGCTGCAAGTCGGTTCCACAATCGGTTATGCTGTGTATTCCCGCCTATGGGGCTTATATATGCCATTTTTCCCCGCACTTATCTGTGATTGGCCATTTTGGAATTGTATCAGCTTCACAAAACCTGCTTTGTCATGCTCCTCTTTCTATTAATTCCTATATATATGCTATTACTGCATTTCTAAGTGCAACTGTCATGGCTTAGTGGTTCAGTACTTTGACTATGGTGCATGGTATCCTGGGTTCATGCCTGGCCATTGCTTTTTATATTTTATGACTGTCTACACAGGCTAGGAGGTGTGTCTGTGTAAAGGCAGTTTTGATACAGCTTGCTCAATGTTGCCCGTCGGTTAGCTTGTTGGCACGGCTCGCAGCTCTGCGCAAACAGGTTACGCTGGTTTACGCGTCATTTGGCTGTCAGCACGCATATTACACTCAGCTCAGCTACAGGCACACAGTTTCAGTGTGTTAAAATGCTGCTCAACCCCGGGCACTCATTTTACACCTGTTAAACCACTGCTCACCTACGGGCACTCATTTTAAACCTGTGAAAACACTGCTCACTTACAGGCAGATATCCTCAACTTGTTAGACTGTAGTTCAGCTATAGGCACATCTGACATTTTTTTTTTTTTTTTTATTATCTCACATTTCTTCAAACTACATGGCCCATTTCATTACATTTTACATAAAATATAATTGTATATATGTACATATATATCAGGGAATTATTTCGTGCTTATTTCACTAAAAATAAAATTTGATGTTGTGGGGGCTCGAACCATGACTGCCTCCTCTTCAGCCAACGTCTCTATCGCTACGCTATTGCTTCTTGGCTTACTTTGCATATTTAGTTCTTATATGCTTTTCCACTGACTGCTAACAGTGGCTAAGCTATGGGCATGCCCGCGCAAACAAGCACACTCGCGGGCAAACATCTTTACAACTTATAAAAAAAATATAAGATGTTCATTTATACATTTTATGTTCATAGTCTGTGGGGGCATGTGTTGTGTTGTGTTTATTCACATTTACACGGACTCTGTCGTGGGGGTTTACTTTCGGGACTTTTACTCTTCTGGGGGCGTGTCCGTTTGCAGGGCTCGCCCTACGGACACGCCCCCTACTGTCTTACACGGACCGTGTTAGCCTTGGGTGTGATTCAGCATGCCCTCATGCATATGCATGGCATGCTGAAGTCACACCGTTTAACTGCAGCCTCTGTGTAAGCCTTGTAACTCTTACATGGAGGCTTTGTGAATCCTGCCCTATATTATTAATTAGAAAAACCTACACAATGACTGCTTTATATAACATATTTTTATCTGTTTAATATGGCAAAGAAAATAGAAATGTTAGTTTTATGTTGAACAAATATAGTCAAAATAAGTAAAACAAAACAAAACAATAAAAAGGTAGCATAATAGTTGTCCAACATGCACATCACAGTAAAACAGGTAATGGTGAGTAGAAAGAAATACCCAAAATTGTTTCCCCACATTACTTAAACTAGTCAAAAAGTCTTTAAAACAAAGCATAATAGAAGTGTACTTAAAGCATAAAATTAACATTTAAAAAATAAGCAAAACAGCTGTTATTTTTATATGTACCCTATATTTCTTCTGAAAAAGTGGAAAATGTGGAACAAATCAGGGTCCCATATTTTGCACTTGCTAGTTTTCCACTCATATATTCTTATGAAATAAAAAATAATGATAATAATACAATCACAACCCCAAATGAAATGGAGTTAAATAAACAGAATATATTAAGGCCTGATGTTAAGTGTAATATCTTCTATTGTAGGGCTACAAAAATTTGTGACTCGTGGCTTTGATGCTGGTCAACACACTTGTTCCTCAGCCCTACAGTGCAAGATTTTCTGCTTATGTAATACCAGACACACATGTATCCCATATATATACATATTTATTTATTTTTATTTATCATTTGTTAACCCAGTAATACATATACATATGCAGACAGAAGAACTGCATGATCGACGACCAGCAATAATTAGGCGTGGCTATCAAAGAAGGAGAGTTGCATTGAACTGATGGGGACAGCTGACATAATATTCCAACCCCATGTACAAAGTAGGGAAAGGTAGAGGGTGTTTGTGATGATGGTGATAATGTTGATTATAGAGACATACTCCAAAAAAATACCTTACCCTGAATATATAACTTTTATAGGGAACATTATGATTTGTCACATTTCTTTTACTGACAAAGTATCATGTGTCATTAAGTGAATTCTGTGTTGTTGACAGTTCATTGCATTACATGCTGTCACTGGTGTTGTATAATGCTATTTCTTAAGTCGTGACATGGAGAATAAAAAAAGAAAAGGAGAGTTTTTTCTTTACTTTTGTGTGACCTTTTAGTACAGTACAGATCATGGCTGTGGCCTGCCTGCAAAAGTAATGATTTATTCATGTAATGATATTTTGACATCTGATTTTGTGAGTTGTCATCGTATTTATTTTTAGATGTGTTGTGTGAGATATTTTGCATCCCGATATTTCATTATAGATATGTTTTCATGATAATAGAAAACAATCCCTAGCATTAATGAGTAGATGCACTGCAGTTCTGTATACTTTATATATTATACTGTTTGAGGGCAGCCTATGTATAGATGGAGGAAAAATATATCTGTAATGGGGAGGCCTATTACTAATTTCAAGATATGCAGTTAATGATTGTTTATGGAAATATTTCAGAGTTTTAGTAAGGTGAGAGGTGCAGATCTGGTCATCCATCAGGTTATCCTTCATTTGATTACTCAGTATTCCTAAATGGCAACCAGCACTGGCATTGTCCATTCACACAATGGTGAGTTGGCAGCTTGGTCAGCATGGACATATGACGGTTAGCTGGAGGTGACTTCACATAGGATGAGATCAAATTAAAGTATGTTTATTGTTCTGATCATAGCTAAACAAAGATGCATTATATACTGACAAACAGTATAAAAAGAAAAATAAGTGTAAATAATAGCATGTAAAATAGATTACATTATATTAAGCATTCAGGAAACATCCTAAAGTATATACTCTACATATTGTATCTAGTGAACAGTTTACATTTGCTCATACTACTATATTGTAAATATCTCTGCTACAGACATACTTTTTGTGTTAGTCTAATGGCTAGGTATCACTTAGTATTTTATATATTACTTTCTGCGCCATGTATTGACCATCTAATTATGTATTACCCCCTGTATTGTTCTATCTTCCAGCATCTTTCTCTGTGCAAAACCTCAAAATGGTCCTCTTGGATCAGTGTTCCACGTCTGTCAATAAATAAAAATAAAACAATAATAAAAAAAGTTCAGTGAAATGAATCATTGAAGCAATGCATAGCAGATGATATAAAATTCAACACGATGACAAGTAAAAGTACAACTAAAAAAGCAGGAACCTTAGGTGTGTGTAAACTTGTAAAAACAGGTTTTCTAAAGAGGTAAAGCTGAAACATCAGGTGCATCTAAAACTTATAAAGGTGGGTTTTTAGGGATGTCTTGAAATCTCCTAAAGTAGGGAACCCTTCATTGACGCTGGAAAACAAAGACATGAAAGCCTTAGTTCCCGAGCTGGAACAGCCAGCAGCCTCTGTAAGGTTGATAAAAGGGGATAAGGCTGGATAATATCATTTCAAAAGGTCTTATAAGTAAGGGGCCCAAGCCATGTGGAGTTACGTAAACCATTACCAGCGATTTATAGGCATTCCTTTGCTTAATTAGCAGCTAGTATAACTTAGAACTTGTATGATGCATTGATATCTTGATACCTCAGTTAGTAACAGGACTGTGACTATAGTTCTAAGCTGCTGTCTTTTTTTCCAGTTAAATATTTGTAGTTAAATGATGTGTTAGATATTATATTTGATGCTTGATATCCACATTGCTTATGTTACAGATTAGTAATGGTTGTTTCTTTCTTTCTTTAGAAGACTATTCCATTTAGCACCTAGGTACCACATTTAGGCTCTAAAGGATGGAATATTTTATTTATTTATTTTACATTTGTTAAGCAGGAAGGTCCGACTGGATATATGTCCATTTTCAGCGGAGGCCCGGGGAGAAAAGCTCCATACAGAAGACATAACAGGATAATACAATATAAAATACAATAGAGAAATACAATCCATAGAAATCATTACATATTTACATATTGAAACTATTCAACTGTTAGTATAATTCAAGATAGAGGTTATACAATATATTTGTAGGTCACTTTCCAAGTTCCCAGCCAAACATTCAAAAAGTTCATTTATATTTCTGTGTCTCTATAGGTTCCTTAAAATCTATTCTAGATTTCACTTAAACAACATGTTTGTACAGAGTAATTAGGTTAGGATTCAGAGACACTGCTAGGAGACCCTAATTGGGTGCACAGTAGAAAAGTGTGGGGATTAGTCAGGGGTAGAGCAAGGACAGAGTCATCGCATAGTGAAGTATTGATTAAGTTCTTTTTGAATTGGGTTGGAGAGGGTTGTAAGGTTAGTTCTGTAGGAAGAGAGTTCCAGACTTTACCAAGTGAGTTCATAAACAGAGCATCCCCAGCTGAATAATTAGCTTTGAAGGTGAAAGCTAGCATTTTGTGAGAGGATCGAAGAGTTTTAAGGTTCTGGTAGGGGATGATGAGAGTTTTAAGACTGAGTGTCCATTCTGGCTGGTAGAGAATCTTGTGGGCAGTTACTAGTTGGTTATTTAGTGGAAGGTTAGGTATTTCAAGCCAGCCTACTAGTTTATACCTTTATAACCTTATAACCGTGTAATAACCTTTTATTTAGAGTGCATTGATACCCATGGGCACATACAAATTCAGACACATATGGAGTATCTTTCCTGGAATATCAATGAAATAATCCTCTCCTTTTGTATCTTGATACAAGATATTTCTGAGACTGCAGAGGATTGCTGTTTGCAAATATTTTACTTGTATAAGTTTTAGTACTTGTTTATTTGCATTACTTGTGTAGAAATGTTGCCTAGTGTCTGTTGTGGACTTTGTAGGAGGTGACTTTTTGTAAGTTTCATGATGGGAATCTTTAAATTGATGTTTGTGTGCTGCTTTTCTGTTCCATTTACCAGGCTGAGGGGAAATCTGCTGTTGACACCAAGGGTGGTATTCATAGTCGTAATGTGAGCATGTAAAGGCTAACTGCACTGTCTGTGAATAAGCATAGCAAAGGTGAGAAGCCACTTACACTGATGTGTGATGATCATGAATGAGTGTAAGCAAATTAACAAGTAATGAGATGTAAATAAGAAATGATGTAAAATGGATTATGCTAATGAGGCCTTATCCTGCCTACTTGTGATTCATAGTTCAAGTTTTGCACTTTTCTCTGTTGTCTGCAGATTCATTATAAAAGGCAGAGTTGCACCTCTTCTATCTACTTTACAGCCAGCAGTGATGCTGTCAATTGCTGCTAGCCACTGTGAGCTGCTTGTCTTGGCTGAGCCAAAACCACTTGCACCCAGTCACACTTGCCAGCCTAGAAGACAGATATATAGGCAAACAATAACTCATTATAATTTTAGCAATCATGAGGTACTGTATAGGTAGATCATAAAGGTCTTAGTGAATATGTATGCCCTCACAGGGACACTGGGGAGATGCATGGCCTTCCTATCACTGTGGATATAAAGGTAAGTATAGCCGTCAGTATACTTGCCATGGGGACCTTCTAGAGACAGGCTGGGGACACATGTGGTATCTCACGGGCTTCTGCCTTAAGGATACTTCAGCAGTTCCTGAATGTACTCTTGGCACTTGTGGATCAGTACATCTATTTCCTATGGTCAACTCTGGACTGAGCCAGGACTGTGTGAGCCTTTTTGAGGTGGCACATTTCCCCCAAGGTACTCAGTATGATAGATTTTACCCATGTTGCAATTAGGGCCCCATCTGGTCCACAGGAGGAGTGGTACCACAGTAGGAAGGTCTACCATTCCATCAATTGCCAGGGAGTGTGTGATGCATCATCAACGTCTATGCCCAGCATCCTGGCATTTCACATGATTCCCATATCTGGCACACTGGTTCACCCTCCTGCCTCTTCATGCATGGTAGGATGCCCTGTGGTCATCTTGTTGGTAAATGGAAACATTTTTCTTCTTTTTAAATTTTGTTTAGGTAGTTATTCATGGTGAAATGTATTACTGGATACTAAACTAGTTTTTCTTTGTTTCCACCCATTTCTTTCTCTTTCTCTCTCTCTCTTTTTTCTTTTTATTTTTTCAGGTGATGTCGGATATATGTTGGAGCCATGACTCATTGGCCCCAGTGAGAAATCCAAGTGGAGCTGCTGAAAAGAAATACAATACAGCCCTGCCCAGACTCATATTGCCACTGAGTGGGTCTTTGGCCTTTTGAAGAGTCATTTTAGGTGCCTGGAAACATCTGGCATCTGGGGGTGTCCATCAACATTACCCAGTTACTGCATGATACTGAGTATTGAATTCTGCACAACATTATCATGTGCCATTCTGGCAGTAAAGTGGCACATGCTGTCACTGCAGCTCTTGGTTCCAGTCTTACTCTGACTAATGGTGACCAGCCAACAGTAGTAGTAAGGGACCCCATTTGGCAGACTTGTGCATGGCATATGGTTGAGCAAACAGAAATAAGCCATGTGGTTCAAAATTATGGACCATGACATTCAGAGGTTAGTGTTTCCTTTCCTTGTAGAAAACACTCATAGTATAACTGATGCACACAGTGATATCTGTGGACTTTACTATGTGGTGCATGGTCTACTGTCACTGTTCATCAGACATTCCATCTTATCGTAAAATTCATTTTTTTTATTTCAGAACAGGAACTCATATTATTGTTTGCAAAAGTCATGACTGAGTGCTCACTATCTCCTGTTCAGTAATGTTGTGAATAATCACATTTTTAACTGTTTTGAACAATACATTTTGGTGAGATGGTGTACCTAAGACTTATTGAATATCATGAAGTGGTTCAATTAGTAAAAAGTGTTATTTCAGTATTTAACACAAGTTTATACCTTGCAGTTGAATGAAAATGCATTATATATATATATATATATATATATATATATATATATATATATATTGTATTATATGTTTCCTCATTTTGAACTATGTTGCCTGTTAAGGTATTGCACATCAGATTAAACCATTTTGTCATACACAATAATTTGTCACTACACTATAAATGAGTGTGATCATGGCATTATCCCTACACCCTGCCATTTCCAAGTAGTGCTGGAAATCCTCAAGTATACCCTGGTGGACTGTGACCATTTCTAGCTAATGTTCTGCGTCAGTGCTCTGAGCCCTAACAACATCATGGCACATTTGCTGCTGAACAGCCAAATCTTTGTGTTTTATGGGATCACTGTAACAAATTCCTGCACCTGGGGGCAACTTTGTAAAGGTGTCACAGTAAGCACTGTTACCACTGAATTTCTGGCATCATCCTGAAAATGTTTGTTTGGGTTTGGAGATACTGGTGTAAGGGTGCAGGGAGACTTCCTCCTCCTATACGAGAGTGAGTGTAATGTGAATGTGCCCTTGACCATGCGATGCACTGTCACTTCCTACAGAGTTGCTAACATATTGTGAGATGTGAGGTCCTGCCATTAAACTTGGGGACTGTGTGCCACTTTCCTCAGGCTGCCTCATAGATACAACTGTTATCATCATCATCATCATCATCTTTAACATCCATTTTGCTGCTGATATCCTCCAGATGTATTGGCATAGTGGAACTATTTGTTTCTGTTGCTGACTCTGAAAAAAATATTTGAAAATATTGCCAATAAATAGGAAGCATACACTACTGTACACTGAATAAGGATGTGTGGGTGCCACTTACTATGCACACTGCCTTCATTGTCATTCTGTCCAAAAGTGGATGGTTCACCTGTTAATAATTGTCATGTGTTTAATGTAATCATCCCATGTCGGCATTTAATTCTTCACATAAATATATGTAACTGTTTTTAAATCAACCTTCATGACCAGGTGTGTGTTGCTGCTGCAAATGTTGGTAGTAGCCAGTGTCCACACCACATCTGATTATTTCATTCCCATCACCTTTTGTGTCATAGTTAACTCCACAAATGAAAAAGCAGAATTCCTCAGCTGGTGTTAAATGAATAAGTGCTGGAGGCCGCCAGTATTGATACAGACAATTGCATTCTGCCTTGCCTTGGCTCTAGCATGTCCTACCATATCATTTAGCTTCTTTTTGCTCTCTGTTAATGTGGGATTCCTTCCACTGCCAGTGTTAATGTCCATGACAACAGAGGCGCCGGAAGCTGTTGAAGACTGGGGGGGGGGGATTAGAGGGGCACTTAGTGATCTAAAAAGGGCAATTTTTTTTTAAAACTATTTACTACTACGGCATAGGTTCACTTGGAGGACATTTTAAGTTTAGCCAATTTCCCTTTTGGTGCTTGAATTAACATTTTCTGATTTGTCTTACCTATCCCATGGCTGTTAATTGTATATTACTCCTAGTGAGAATAAATGTGATCATACTATAGATAATTTGAGTGGACCTATGTAAGGGATGCAGCATTTAGGAACTGCCTCTATCCATTAGTGGCATGAAGGGCAATCCTGAAGTACATTTTCTATTACCCATCCTTAGATCCAAGTTGCATTTGAATATGGACAGGGATGAGCTTTGTTTTACTTGAATGGATAGTCTGTTCTGGAACAGTAGTAGTCTCTGTGATATATATCCATCTCTCCACAACATTCAGTTTAGATACCTGGACTGAGTATTTCTGATACCTTTCGACTTACAAATGTTGAGTAGGTCCATCTGTATTAGGTCGGAGGATGCCTTGTATGCCAGACATTTCACCTCTAAGCACTTTGTAGGATAATGAGCATAGTGAAAAATCTTTGAGGTGGTCCATGCAAGACCTATTGTTTAGGACTTGTATTCTTTTAGTAAGATATCTCTGTGGGTATTCCAATTGTTGCATGGGTCTGGACAGATACATGCCAAAGTGGGCATTATACAAAATGATTGACCTAATGAGGGCTTTGTAAAGGGGGACAATAACACCTCTAGACTTAGTCACAATCAATTTGTTTATAAGCTGTGCAATATAGAAAGACTGTCTTATTACTCTGGGCACATATTTGTCAAATGTTAGGTCACTGTACCCACAAGTTCCCAAATGCCAAACAACTGGATCAGTTCTCAAGGGGCATTGTCAATCTGTCTGTTCCCTGGAGTAGATGACTTCCCAAAGGATATGATAATGTATTTCTTGGAGTTTAGTTTCTGTTCATGATTCTGGCACCAGTTATTGTTTGGGACAAACCTTCCTGCATGATGGTTAAGTCATTTGGGGTTTCAATAACTGCTCCTAGCTTGCAGTCATCTCAAACTTAGTCAGCCAAAGCCCTTTGGTATTTCCTTTTACTTTTGAGATGTATTTGCCAAACAAAAAAAGTCTCAGCACCGAACACTGGGGGACTCCATTGGTGACTGGTCTCTTCCCCTATTTTGATCTCCTGCATCCTGTGAGCAAGCATATATGTATGTATTCTTTGATTTACCTTCCTGATTGTATTAACCTGATTGCATTAAATTATATTGCTTGTATAATACAGCACCACTTGTTAGAATGTATTTTAAATTTGTAGTTTAAAACAGTCTTCTAGTAAGCAATGAAACAAAATGTAGGAACCAATAATGACAAAAACTACCCATTTCAGAAAATTTCGACCATAAAAGGCCACTAAAACCTCTATCATTATAATCCACCAATATAAGAAAATATGCAAAATCTCTGCAGAAGCAAGTCATCTAAATAATTCCGCATTAAAGGGATCTGTAACTAATGAAGAGGATGCTGCTAGCAAACAATTTTATATTTCATTGTTTCAGCTACAAATAAAGTGCCTGTTGCCCTTGAAGAATAAATTGCCTAAGCTACATTAAAAAAATGATAAGCTAGTAATTTTGCAAAGGGAATGGATGGCAAACTGATAACAGAAACATAGTTACTAGGTAACTCCTCCAAAGGAGGACATTCATAGGACTGCAGCATCCACTCCCTTTAAAATACAACACAGTACAGTATCAGCGATCCATCTGCATACTGTGGGAGTAGAACCCACAGCCTTCTGCACCAAAAGCAAGTATACTACCTGTTGTGCTACTAACAATGCACATGACTTTGCATAAGTAGCACTAAACTTCTCTTCCCCTGAAGCTCTCAGCTCTTTGTAAAATACACTTGAGAGTCAACTAAATCTCTTAACTTTGCAGCACAAGAAATCTGGAAAAAGCCAAAATGTATTTGTGGGGGTGGGGGGTAGGCAAAGGCCCAAAACCAGGGGCACATTTTAAATATTACTTGTATAATCTTAGAAAGTTGCTAAAATAAAGTATTATGTGTTACCATGTGTTTCCTGAAAGATAGGAAGACTGAAACTTAAAGGGCTATCATTCTTTAATAAATTCAGTTTTCACTGATTTGCCAGAAAACCATAAATTGTAAGAGGAACAGACCAAATGTATGAGCCAAATGTTGTTGTTGGGTCTTTCAGCTTATCCCAGTTAGGGGTCGCCACAGCGGAACTCCGGTCCGCTAATGTTTGGTAGTGGATTTTTACTTGCCGAGTTACCAGCCCTGACGCACAACCTTCAACGAAGGCACGCCCATTCGCGCATGCCTCCACACAGAAGACATCCTAGCTGAGAATCGAACGGGGATAACGTCTTGCTGTGAGGCTACAACGCTACTGCAGCACCACTACCGCAGATACATTTATGAGCCAAATAATGTATGAGCCAAATATTCTATGAAAATCTGGATATTTGAGAGCTATGGACTCAACTCCCTAAATCAAAAGTGGTGGTATGGGTGGAGAATTCAGACTCTTATTTGAGTCTGAGTAACACTAACCACCAAGTATACCTAACTGGGGCATTTTACACACACACACACACACACACACACACACACACACACACAAGCACACACACATGATCAGCACAACTCCTACAAATAAAAGAACAAAACTCTCCTTACTGGCATGAGTCTGGCAGCACCAGCAGAACAGCGGCAGAATAACTCGTGTAACACAGAGCAGTAAGATAACAAGAATAGCTGCTTTAGTTAGTTTAACTTTTGCACGTGAATTCATGTTAGCGTGAAAACTCCACTTCATTAATTTTTCCCGGCAGGTCTTGCAGCTGTAAAAGTGGGGGGGGGGGTTCCCTGGTGCTATGGTTCAAGCACCCATGAATAACAACTTGATTCCAGGCCTTTGCCCTCTCGGCTTCCTTGCCCCCCCCCCCTTTCCCAAAAAGACATCTGCCACATGTCCCAAAAGTTATCCTTTCTCTGCCTTGATCCCTGGTTTTGCATGACTACTGCATCTAAAACAATCTGCTACAGTCATGCACACAAATAAGTTTTGATGTAATCAGCAGTTAAACAGCACAACAATGAAAGCATGCCTGCCATAGTCACCAAAAAAAAAACTGATATAAATACTGAAGTACTTCACAGTTAAACCACTGCATTTCTACCATGTGTGCACAATCAATAAATGGCACTAAAAGAAATTACTTTCTCAGTGATCACTATGCATTTCCACTACTGCTGTAATTAATTTTTATTTACAAGTGACAGTTTAACAGTATTCACTTAAGAAATTCCAATATTTACTGGGAAAGTCTGATGGGACAGAGCCCATTTTCAGTGGAGGCACAGGGAGAAATGCTTCAGATGCATGTCTTTGGAATTTGAGAAGAAACCAGAGCACCCAGATGAAACCCACTTGAATACAAGGAGGACATGTAGACTCCACACAGAAGGCACCCCAGCTGAGAATCAAACCAGAGAACCTCTTGCTGTGAGATGATAATGCTAACCGATGCACCACTGCACCAATCAGTATCAGTAAAGCAAACGTTCCTTTAAGCAAACTCAATAATCTTATATCATTTTGAACTGTTTCATATTAATTTCCAATATTTTTATTATTTTTGTGTATTTTTAAAAGTCTACAGGTTCCTAAGCTATTTGCTGCCATCGTTGAATAGTTGCAAGTTAATATAGTAGTGTTAAACTTATTCACATATGCTCAGGGTTATTTATATGTTTTCTATACAAACGAGGTCCCTTTTATGCATATCCTTATGAATCACAGTAATATGCAAATGTGTAAGGCAACATATCCACCTAACTATGTTGCGGATAATCATGCACACAGCCTTGGGTAAACTCAAATACCCTGGGGATAGCAATGGAGTCTCTAGCAGTCCCCAGAATATTGCAGGAATATGCGGATAACCACAGTTATTCTCTAAGCTGGCAAGGTGTAGAAAAGGCAAACTGGAGTCATATGCATCCACATTTGCACAACCATGAAGCATAATCCCTGCCCATCTAACATCATCTGTCACACCTTCTTACTGCAAAGCACTCAATATTTATGGTACACACACACATACAGACACAAACACACATTTAGGAATAGTTATTTCTGCAAAAAGCCTGCCCCATTAAGACTGATGCTATGCTGGATAAGGACTGTATAAAGAAATGTTTCCTTCATTGCATTCAGGTATAATACTGCAAAAAGGTAGCAAAAGCAAAGCACAGCAGTAGCAGTAGCAGTTTTAAGTAAGACAAAAAATGATGATTTCATTAATTACTTTTATCCACCGTATCAAAAATATGAATGTGTTCCTTTAAAAAACATGTAGATGACAAAACATTTTTGGTAAACAAACTTGCCAGTAATAAGAGTACCAGGTATAATGCCACTGCTGAATAACTGGGTTTGGTTAGGGTGATGTCATACAATAGAGGGAGTCCTTTCCAGACTGTAAACTATAGCCCTGCTCACACTTTCGTCATTCTGGTACTAGCACTTCTAATAATGGCAACACCTATGAAGACACAAGACTGTATTGTGAGCTGCTCTGACAAGGAGGCCAAATTATGCTCTACCTTCTGAGTGATTTGTAGCTGGAAAAGATCCAGGCATGCATTTGAGGATCTGACTGAAAAAATATTGACATTTGGCTCTGGCCCCCAGTGAAGACACAGGTATGATGACTTACAGAAGCAGTGGCCCAACCACCTGGCTGAATCGATAGATCAGGTGACAACGAGAAGGCCAGAGGTCTATAGTAGGTTTGTTTATTTATGTATGTATGCATTTATTTATTTATTTTGGTCATATTCATCATAGATTTAAAAAATGAACTATAAGAAGGCTGCATAACTGAAGGTATTTGCTAGAATAAATATGTTTAAGCCCAAATGTGTATCTATAATATTATTAGAATAATGCAAAAGAAGGCCTAAAATATCTGGAATGTTTATGTGATAACATTTTGGATATAAATATAATGTATATTTATGATTAAAGAAATATATGTTAGTATGTATGTACATACATACACATATGCCTGTAAAATACAGATCACAGCTGCATGAGTACACTTGCAATTGCTTTTTTCATGTATAAAATGTATACAGTTATATACACATTAAATTGCAGTGCATTGACACATAATTTAATTTACAGTAGCTATTGCCTTACTTAGTAGTTAGACCATTTTTGTAAAGAAAGGATTTAGTTGGTGTAGGCTGGAAAATATTTATTAGCATGAGTATTGTACAAAGCAGCCATTCCTTCCACGATATTAACTGCACATACACGATGGCTAAAACCAGTAAGAAAAGACTTGGAAAGGGAGTTGAAGGTTACAAGCAAATAACTAGCGCATAGTTTAATGGGAGATGTTCAGTTGAACTACTTCTGAATACATTTTTAAACAATCTCCTTATATTCTTACAGTGATTAAGAAGAAAATTATTAAAGCACACATTATTTTTCAGAAGTACCATGGATATAAAAAGTTTACATGCCCCTGTTAAAATGCCAGGTTTTTGTGATATAAAAAAATGAGACCACAATAAATCATTTCAAAGCTTTTCCCACCTTTAATGTGACCTGTAACATGTACAATTCAATTGAAAAACAAATCTGTTAAGGGAAAAATATAAAAAATAAAAAGCATACAATAAGCTGGTTGCGTAAGTGTGCACACCCTTAAACTAATACTTTGTTGAAGCACCTTTTGATTTCATTACAACATTCAGCCTTCTTGGGTAGGAGTCTATCAGCATGGCACATCTTGACTTGGCAATATTTGCCTGTTATTCCTTGCAAAAGCACTCCAAATCTGTCAGATTGCAAAGGCATCTCTTGTGTACAGCCCTCTTCGGGTCACCCCACAGATTTTCTATTGGATTTAGGTCCGGGCTCTGGCTGGGCCATTCCAAAACTTTAATTTTCTTCTGGTGAAGCCATTCTTTTCTTGATTTGGATGTATGCTTGGGATCATTGTCATGTTGAAAGGTGAAATTCCTCTTCAACTTCAGTTTTCTAGCAGACACCTGAAGGTTTTGGGCCAAAAGTGGCTGGTATTTGGAACTGTTCATAATTCCCTCCACCTTGACTAAAGCCCCAGTTCTAGCTGAAGAAAAGCAACCCCAAAGCATGACACTGCCACCACCATGCTTCACCGTGAGGATGGTGTTCTTTTGGTGATACGAAGTATTGTTTTTTGCGCCAAACGTACCTTTTGGAATTGTGGCCAAAAAGTTCAACCTTGGTCTCATCAGCCCATAACACATTTTCCCACATGCTTTTGGGAGACTTAGGGCCGGGTTCACGAAGGCTTGCATGGAGTCTTAGAGTAGAGTAAGACTCCATGCAGCCATCATGTCCGACGAGTGATCCAGGAACAGCCTGTAGGGGCATGTAAGAGAGCTCCTAAAATGGCTCTTACACGGACAGGGCTGGGATATGCAAATTACCTCAATTGCAGGTGAAAGACATGCAAATGAGGTAGATTTGCAAATCAGGAAACCTGAACCTGTCCGAGTAAGAGCAGTGTTATTTGTAGAAATGTACTCAGTTGACAACTGAGTACCGTTCGGCAAATAGCAAAACGGAGCCGTGACAGCTCCAAATAAAGGTTGCATCCAGTGCAGGAAGCATGCCAATGGCCAAATATACGGCAATGTGAAATGTTTCCTGATGCAATATGAAAAAAATATTTTATTTTTTTTTGCCTATTTCCGATGTTTAAGCCTAGCGCAGCGCCATGCAAACGGGCTGCGCTCTAAAACCCAGAATACTAAAAATTAAAACCCACAAATGTGTATTTTATTGAAATTGTTAATGTACAATGCAAGGGAATGGCAGGCTGAAGACAACATGGCCACTGAGTAGAGGTTGCTAAGGGGGGAAGCTCAGTCTAAGACATGTAACCAAGCATTAGTAGGCAATCCTATGTAAATGAGCATTAGGATAGTGAATCGCAAGTTTACATAGCAAATGAGCACAGCCAGTGGAGTGTAGGAGTAGGATATGGGGAGTAACAGAGTAGAAGATAGGTGACATCACAAGGGGGTATGTATGAAAGAAGTGAAGCTCACTGGAGCAGAGTGGCATGTGTCAGCTGTCATTTACACATCATGGAAAGAGGTGTGTAAACAGGTAGGCTAGGGAAAGGCAAGAAATGGAAGGTGTATGCCGTGGATAACACCAAAGTTTCTTGCTGAGCGTGCATGCGCGCGTGTGCGCGCTTGTAAACCCAAGTATTTATTTATTTGTTTATTTTATTTTACATTTGTTGACTGGGCTAGTCTAGCTGGATTAATGTCCATTTTCAGTAGAGGCCCGGGGAGAAAAGCTCCACAGTAAGACATAATTTTACAAACATAGTTGTACAGAGGGTGTATTTAAAGACAGACTGTAGTTCATAACATTTTCATAAAAGTCTAAAACTACTAGTAGCAGCAACAGGAAAAAGTACATTAGATTCTTCTTTTAAACATCCATCCATCATAGTGGTATTGAGAATCCAAGATTAAAAGAGAAGTAAAGAAACAGTAAGAGAATATCTTGTTATAGCTAGCAGGAGAGAGGAAAAGGCATGGAACCAACTAGGATTAGTCAGGGTTAGAACAAGGGCAGAGCCACTGGGAGTAAAGCCATGATTTTATATGCTTCTTGAAAGTAAGTAAAGAGGTAATAGACATAAGTTCACTTGGAAGTTTGTTCCAGATGGGTGCAGTACAGTTGGAGAACAGACTATCGCCAGCTTTGTTATTGGATTTGTTGGAGGCAGCTAGTAGTTTGGTAGCAGAGCATAGGGAAGAGATGTTTTTATATGGGGTAATAAGGGAACAGAGCATAGTGGTATTAGTGGGCTGATGAAAGGTTTTGTGGGTAATGGTCAGTTGCAGAAGTCGTATATGATTTTGTAGTTCTAGCCAGCCTAGCTGTTTAAGATTAGAGCAATGGTGGGTACGAAATGGGGCTCCTATTGCAAATCTGGCTATGTTATGGTAAGCTGTTGCTAGTTTGTTGAGGTTACTTTTAGTTAGGTTTGTATAGATTGGAGAGGCATAAAATAGGGTAGAGAGTAGGTGGGTTTGTGCTAAAGTACTTCTGGCTGAGGGAGTGAGGAAGAGTTTAAGTCTGTAGAGAGATCCAAGTTTTCTATTGAGTGATTTGATAGTTAAGTTAATATGAGAATCAAAGTTGAGGTTGTGGTCTATTGTGACACCAAGAAGTTTGGTTGTAGGATCAGGGGATATTATGGTGCCATTGTTAGATGGAGCGAATAGTAATAGTTTAGTCTTTTTTGGATTCAGTGAGAGGCAATATTGTTGGAACCAGTTTTCGGCTGCTGTGAAAGCTTTTTGAGTGATATTTTGAAGGTCATTTATGGAAGAAGCTGAGCATATGAGTGTTGAATCATCGGCATATTGAATACAGATTGATTGAGGAAGGGACTTATTTAGGTTGTTTATGAAAATAGAAAAGAGGAGAGGTCCAAGTATTGAGCCTTGTGGTACACCTATTTTGATAGGAAGAAGAAATGATAAGTAATGATGATGAGTAAGACAGAGTGCGTGCGTGTAAGTGCGAGTGCGTGCGTTTAAGCTGGAGTAAGCATGTATAAGGCTGTTTAAAGAGTTGTAAGTGCGTTTGTGCTGGTGTGCGTGCATTAAAACCCAAATAAGCAAGTTTTAGTCCGTGTAAGCATGTGTGCGCGCGTGTTAGCTGGTGTGTGCGTGTTTGCACTTGTGTGCGCGGCGCTCCCCCCCTGAGGAAACAGAAAGGAAAAAGGAAGCACAACAAATAGTAGGAAGCTACCAGGGAGTACTAGCAAAGCAAGCAGGTGAAAACAATCAGAATCAGGCAATTACACAGGCAGTACACTAGCCCAGCCCAGCCTAGCGCTTAAAACTCTGCAAACAACAGTCCAGTATGGTTCTCACAACAGACACTGCAGTAAGCTAATAGAAGTGAAAACTGAAAAAGCTATACTGAGACAAAGAAATGTTAGGGGCTGCCATTGCTGTTATAAGGCGACATATGCAACATGCTGAGGGTGGTGACAATGGAAATGCTGCTGCACAACCCACAGTGAGGAGAAGGAGAAGAGTGTACTGGCCCAGGGTAACCTACCAGGGGCTACATGAGCTGGAGATAGTGGAGCACTATAGAGTGGACAGAGACCTCCTGCAGCAAATTTTTGAGCTGTGCAGGCCACGCCTCACACACAGAACCAACAGAGGGGAACCCATCCCAGTGGAAACCAAGGTATGTGTTGGCCTAAGAATATTAGAAACAGGTACCTTCCAGAGACCAACTGGTGATATGATGGGGATATCACAGGCATCAGTATCCAGGGTACTACACCAGTTCCTGGATGCCATGTCAGCACATGTCAGTGATCATGTATATTTCCCCAATTCCCGTGAGGTATTGGCCAGCAATATGCATTTCTTCCAGCAAATAGCAGAATACCCTGAGGTAGTGGGTGCAATAGACTGCACGCACATACGCATCAAAGCACCAGCCGGCGAGTGGGGTAGGGTCTACTTCAACCGCAAGGGCTTCCCCTCCATCAACTGCCAGGTCATGTGTGATGCCCAGGGCATAATACTGAATGTGTGTGCAGGCTGCCCTGGAAGCTACCATGATTCCCATATCTGGCATCTGACGCAACTGTACCAGACATTTGCCAATGGGGACATCCCACATGGTCACCTAGTGGGGGATGCTGGCTATGCACTGGAGCCATGGCTGATGACACCCATCAAAACGCACACACACCTGAACAGGAACGCCATAATGAGGCACATGCACAAACACGTAATGTAATAGAGAGTGTGTTTGGGCTGCTCAAGTCACGGTTCCAGTGCCTGGACACATCTGGTGGAGCCTCGCAGTACTCACCAACTACATGTACCCAAATTGTCATGGTATGTGCTATGCTACATAATATGATCCTGCGAAAACAGCTGCAGTAGGACCAGCATAGGCCTGGGCCAAACAGACCCCCACCATTGCCAAGGCCATCACAAGCAGAGCGTGACTCGGAGGAGGAACAACCTGAGCCTTCCCCAGTAGGCAGAAGGAGGTGTGCCCAGTATGCTTTGGCCTTGGCAAAGAGGCAATGCATAGCACATACACTGGCCCAGTAGGAACTCTGGAAATGATACCTCTCTCCGACTCGCACATATAGTAAAAAGGATGCCTAAGTTGACACTACCTGCTTTCAAACATGTACAGAGAGTGTAGTATGTGCATCTGACATAGGCAGCCCTGCAGCACCACGTAAGGCATGATTGCCATGTGTTAAGCAATATAAAGCAGTGCTAAACAGCATTTACCACCATGTAGTATATGCAAACAAAATCGCACACACCAACTAGCACAACTGTGGTCAATGTTCATTAATATTGGGCAACGTCCAGTAATGTTGGTGAATTTTGAGCAATGTCGGACAAGCCTGGTCTAAGTAGGGCATAGCTGAACAAAAGCCAACATGCTCATATTTGCTTAACTGGCCCTTAAGCAGTCTGGTCTGCTCGGTATGAAAATATAAAGCAGTGATGGGCCTCGAAACCAGGATACTGTGCACTATAGCCAAAATACTGAACCACTAAACCATGACAGTATTGCAGTGGTCAACCTGTATGAAGGAATGTTGATAAGTCTATGCAAAGTATTTCATGGAAACCCTGCAGGCACAGCATAATCCTTATCGAGTTATGACACAAAGGTGAGTCCTGCAGTGAGAACAGAACCTGACTTCCAACACACACAGTATAAATGTTAATAACGGTCATGTTCGCACACATCAACAAATGCAGTGGACCTCAGATAGCAACATACTGAAGGGTTACACTGGGCATGCTCACACACTTGAATAAATTAAGCAAATGTCAGGCAACAAAACACAGAATAGCAGAACTGGGCATGCTCACACACTTAGGCCATGTCTGAGTACAGCAGTGGGCCACACATATCTGGCAGTTGCATGTGTTAACCCAGGAACCTGTCACTATACAGCAATCCGCCCTGTGCACACAGTTATATGACAACAGACACATCTATAATATAGTGGAACCCTGTCATAATCAAATATGTTCTTCAGATACCGAAGTTGTTCATAGAAACTGGTAAAGCAAAGATGATAAAGACCTGAAAACAGTATCAGCAATAAACATTGTGCATCTTGAACATTAGCATAGGTTCAGAGGTCAATACTAGGCTATCTGCCCTAGGGCATGTACAAGCCTAGCCAGAGTGTGTTTGCCATTCGCAACCCTGTCAGATTACTACACTGTGTATGTGAATAGTAGACACAAGAATTCCACACCAGGAACTTTATTATATAAAGCTTTCGGGTCTACACCCTTCATCAGTATAAATCAAACCTTAAAGCAACATCATATTATAAAACATTATACATTACTACCTATAATATGATGTTGCTTTAAGGTTTGATTGTTAGTTAAAATGTGGGATGGGCTGAAGCATGTGGTTTTATGGTTTCTCCTATTTAATCTCCTGGTTAATCTGGGAATCTTGAGACAATGCTACAATTGTCTCATGTACACAGACAACCCTCTCCTCCTCCCAACAAACACAAATACATGTGAGAGATGCAACTATATAGCCAAACTGGAGGCTAAACTCTCTCAACTCAGGACTGGCAAGACCAGACAGGAGGAGAAGGTAACCACACACACAGCAAACCCAGTCTCACATAGACCTACCACAACTGCAAACCAAACACATAATAACACAAAGACAAACTCGGAGGCTCTAACAAAAAACTTACCAAAACAACAGAGGCTCCCAAAGCAGACACCCAAAAATCCACCACCTCAAAACATAACACATGCAACACATACTTCAATAAATCAGTGTGTCAAACAATCACAGCCCTTAAGGCCAAACACCATGCCTGATACACTAGTAATAGGTGACTCTATAGTCAGACACACTGACGTTCCGCTTACCAGGCTGAACAAGGAGAGGGTAACGGTGAGCTGCCTATCGGGAGCTAGGATTTGCCACATAACACACGCACTCAGGTCACTCCAAAGCAAATACAAATATGACTCCATCATTGTCCATGCCGGCATGAATGACCTGAGATGTACCTCCCTGGACTACATGAAAAGAGGCATACAGGAGCTCTCTGATTATGTAGCCCAGGCTGGTATGACCCTGACTCTGAGCAGCATCTTGCCCTCACCAAGAATGATGCCACAATACAAAGACAAGATGATCAGCTTTAATAATTGTCTCAATTACTGGTGTCATTCTAGGGGGATACAATGTCTGTCTGCTTGGAATGACATGCTGGACAAGCCACACTGCTTCGCAAGGGATGGCTTGCATCTGTCACCACTGGGCTTCCGGATATTGGCTAAGGCTCTTGCCACCCCCATAGTGCCTTTTTTAGGCAAGGCTCAAAAGACAAACCCACCTCCTTAGAAAACAAAAATGGAAAAAAATTAAGGGTAATGCTGCTCAACGCCAGAAGTCTAAATCTCAAGATGCATGCTCTCGAAGCACTCCTCAGTATGGAGAACATTGATGTCTGTGCAGTAACTGAAACCTGGTTCAAGGCTCCTGAGAGCACCCCAGCACTACCAGGCTAAACCTCGTATCATGCTTTTCGGCCCCAAAACTCGGGCCAAACCAAAAAGGGAGGGGGAGTGTCCATATTCATCAAGGACACCCACACCTCCAGGTTAGTGGCAGCACATGAAGCATCAGAGACCATCCAGGTGCAACTAACCGTAGGCAAAACAGCTATACAACTGGTAGCATGTTACAGACCACCCTCCCAATCTCAGGAACCCCACTCAGCCTTCCTGAAGACATTGGAGGATATGAATGTCTCACCAAACACCATCATATTGGGAGACTTCAACTACCCTAACATAGACTGGGTGCATTATTCTAGCCCAAACACCCTAGCCCAAAGTTTCCTGGAATTCATAAATTCAAATGCAATGGAACAGCTAGTCACGTCTCCCACAAGGGGTGATAATATACTAGACCTGATCATCACAAACATGGGGACAAAGTGCTCCACACCGGAAGTATACCCCTCACTAGTGAGCTCTGACCACAAACTAATCACCCTGGATATACATATCCCACCTCCACCCCCAACACAAAAGACTACAGTGAAAAACTTCTCAAAAGCCAACTTTACACTTCTTAAGACTGAGATGGTATCCTTTAAGCCCACTGGGCCAGTGGAAACCACATCCCACAATGCTGAATCCTTCACAAATGCTTTCTACGGACATCTCCTAGAATGCATGGATCATGCAATCCCAAATAAAACCAAGACTCTCTCCACCAAGGGCAGGCATCCTGTCTGGTGGACCCCAGCCATAAACAAATTGTATAACAAAAGAAGGAAGCTACTGCACGACAGAGCAAAATCCCATAAAGAGAAGGCATCTCTGATCAGCACTAGTAGAAAGCTACGTTCTCTCATAAAAACATCCAAGGCCAACTTTGAGAGAAAAATTGCTATGGACACTAAAGATAACCACAAGGCCTTCTTCTGCTATGTTAGAAACCTGGTGAAACCCTCAGATATGCTCAGAGTTAGTTCACAATGACAAAAAATACACTGAACCCACAGATATTGCCAACATTCTGGCAGACAGGTTCAGTGCAAATTTCTCCCTCCCTCACCCCAAAAGAAGAAATACTTATCCCAGCTGAATGTAACCTCCCTGTCATCTCAGATGTCCAGGTGAGAACCGCCCTCAGCAAAGCTAAAAACACAGCATCAATGGGACCTGACGGCATCCTGGGTTGCGTGCTATGTGAACTCCAAGAGGAGCTAAACCCGCACATAAAAATGCTATTTAACCTTAGCCTTACTACAGGATATGTACCTGAACACTGGCGTACAGCAACAGTAGTCCCACTCCACAAAGGAGGCACCTCTACAGACCCTGGTAACTACCGCCCCATAAGCTTAACCAGCCTGGTCTGCAAAGTTATGGAAAGAATCATTATGGAACTCATAAACAGAGACATTGGGGACCTACAGACACTTGACCCCACCCAGTTCTGCTTTGTAAAGGGCAGATCCTGCCTTTTGAACCTGGTTGACTTTTTGAAACAGTCACTAGAGCCATTGACGAGGGCAAAGCAGTCCATACAGCCTACCTGGACTTGGCTAAAGCTTTCGACACAATACCCCACTCAGGCATCATAGACAAGCTCAACAGCTTAAATGTAAATCCATATGTCACAAGATGGGTTGCAAACTGGCTAAAGGATAGAACCCATAAAGTCAAAATCACTGGAGCCATGTCAGACCCAAAGCCAGTCACAAGTGGTGTCCCACAGGGCTCTGTCCTGGGACCCCTCTTGTTCGGCATTTATTTCTCAGATGTGAAAGCAAACATGGGAGGGTTGTGGCTGACAAAGTTCACAGATGACTGCAAACTAGGCGCCATAGTCGATACACCTGCTGACACATACATCCTACAGAAAGGCCTCACTGAAACGGACAACTGGTGCCGGAGTCATGGCCTTAAACTAAATGCCAAAAAATGTATAGTCATCCCCTTTGGGAAAAACAAAGTATGCACAAATTATCACATAGACAGTAACCCACTGAGTACGGAAAAAGTAATCAGAGACCTGGGGACCCAAGTCGATAGTGACCTCTCATTTGACACCCATGTTGCCAAAGTGGTTAGAAAGACTTTCTACCTTGCCCACCTTATCATGAAGGGATTCACATCCAGATCAAAGGAGGTCATTGTACCCCTATACTCCTCCCTTATCAGGCCCATGATTGAGTACAGTGCCCCATTTGGCATGTACCTCACCCAGCACTTGCAAAAGCTAGAGAGACCCCAAAAGTACCTCACCAAGAGGATCAAGGGTCTCCAACATATGTCATATGCTGCCAGACTAAAGAAACTCCAGCTCTATTCAGTAGCATACCGCCTACTCAGTGGTGATCTGTGCCTGACGTACAAGGCCATGTCCAATCAGGAATTGATGGACATGCTCCACCTCAAAAAATCCAAATCCATCAGAACCACGAGAGCTAAAGATTTAAACCTCAGCACAAATATGAATAGGACATGCTGGCGGGACAGATTCATAACTCAGAGGCTTCCCATACTCTGGAACAGAATCCCAGTTCATGTTAGGCAGAGCCCCTCACTGACTCTCTTAAAGAGAAATCTTGACGAGTGGATGGGAGATCGTAGGTTTACCCCGGGGGTCATCTCTGTGTCACCACTAGACAGAGGCACAGTAAACTAATTCTATTATGTAAGGGAGTCTTCACTGTGTCACTACTAGACAGAGGCACAGTATTCTAAATCTATTCTGTACACTTTTGTACCATTACATGGTGTGGCGAAAGCCACATCACTATGGCTAGGCTTATAAATGCCCCAGGGCAGATAGCCTAGTACTAAACTATGGAACTATGAAACTATAAATGTTGCATTATTGAGTTTATTTTATACTGATGAAGTGTGTAGACCCGAAAGCTTTATATAATAAAGTTCTTGGTGTGGTATTCTTGTGTCATTGAATTTTTTGGCAGTAGCACCAAAGTTCTTTCTTTTGTGTGAATAGTAGGTCACACAAGATAGCCCATGTATGTTTAGGCTAGTGTGCCTCTGTCTAGCAGGGACACAGAAGATATCCCAGGGGTAAACATACGATCACCCATACAGTCATCAAGATGTCTCCAGTAGGTGGTCAGTGGGTGGCTCTGCCTATGTGAAACTGGGATTACATTCTGGAGTGAGTGGAGCCTCTGAGATAAGAATCTGTCCTTCCACAATGTCCTATTAACATCTGTGCTGAGGTATACGTCCCTGGAGTGTGTAGCTCCAAGGGAGTCGGATATCCTGAGGTGGAGCATGTCCAGTAATTCTGGGTTGGGTATATCTGTAAACAACAGGCACACATCATATCTGAGTAGGTGGTAAGCGACTGAGTAGAGCTGGAGTTACTGCATCTGAACTGTGCAGGGCATCTGTGTGAGTCCCTAGATCTGCTTGGTGAGGAACTTCCGTGGCCAGTACAGTTGCTGCAGGTGTCAGGTAAGGTACACCCCAAATGTGGCATTGTAACCAAGCATGGATGTGATGAGTATAGGGGCACAATGACCTCACTCGATCTAGATGTGAAACCATATGGGATAAGGTGGCCCACATAGAAGGTGTGTCCAACCACTTTGCAACGTGAATGTCAAAGGTGACAGTACGAACAAGTCATGTCCCCAACCCCTAACAACTCCTATCGTATGTAATGGAGTACTACCTATGTGGTAATGTGTGGGCATGCTATTATTCCCAAAGGGGATGACTATGCAACTAATGGCATTTAGCTGTAGGCCATGGCTCAGGCACCAGTCATCCATCTCTGTGAGACCCTGTTTGAGTATGCATGTAGCAGCTGGAGAGTTGATCATGGCACCCAGTTTGCAGTCAAGTGCAAACATGTTCAGCCATATTCCCCCTGTGGTAGCCTGTACGTCAGACAAATATATACTGAACAAGAGAGGTCCCAGGACTGAGCCGTGTGGGATGCCACGTGTAACTGGTGTATAGTCAAATATGGCACCTGCAATTCTGACCATGTGGGTGCTATCCCTGATCCATGTATCAATCCAACGTGTGAGATATGTGTCCATATCGACGCTGGTGAGCCTATGCATAATGGCCCAGTGGGTTATTGTGTTGAAGGGTTTTGCAAGGTTCAGGTAGGCTGTGTGGACAGCCATCCCTATGTCAATGGACTTGTTAGCCATTTAAAGAATACAAACAGGTTCAAAAGGCAAGATCTGCCCACAACAATGCTGAAATGTGTAGGACACAGTGTCCGTAGGTTCCCAATGTCTATGTGTATGAATCCCATGACAATACACCCCATAGCTTTGCAGAACAGGCTATTTAGGCTTATAGGGCAATATTGTCTGTGGTCCGTTGTGGCACCAACTCTGTGGAGCGGGACCACAGTCACTGTACGCCATTCCTCGGGTACATATCCTGTGGTAACTCCGATATTGAACAGTGATGTAATGTGAGGGTTACATCTGTCATGATGCTCATGTAAGATGCAGGCTGGGACACTGTCAGGTCACATTGATACTGTGATGTACGCTTTGGGGAGGGCAGCACTCACCTGTTACTGTGTGATGTCAGGGAGGTTATACTCTGTTGGGATGGATAGTTGCTCCTTAGGGGGGATGGGTGGGAAACATCTGCACTGAACCTGTTTACCAGGATGTTGGCAATGCCAGTGGGTTCAGGGTAGGTGTAGTCAGTATGCAGTAACCCACAGCATATCAGTGAGTGTCCACCCAGGTTCCTGACATAACTGAAGAAGGCTGTGTGATAGTCCTATGTGTCTGTTGCAATTGTCCGGTAGAAGCGGCCCTTAGAAAAGCTCATGAGTGATCGTAGCTGTCTGCTAGTACAGATCACAGATGCCTTCCCAGTCTGGGATTATGGTCTATCATGTAGTAGCTTCCTCCTGACATTGTACAGCTTATTAATGGCTGGGGTCTACCAGACAGGTCCCCTGCCATTGGAGTAGCGAGTCCTGTTGTTATTTGGGATAGCACAATCCATGCAGTCCACTAGGTGCCCATAGAATGTGTATGTAAAGGATGCAGCAGTGTGATCTGTATTTGCCACTGTCTCAGGGTCTCTGAAGGATACCACCTTGCTGCGGTGAAGTGAGACGTTGGCTCATGAGAAGTTCACCAAGATTACCCAGGATGGGTGTGTGGAGGGTATATGTATGTCCAGTGAGATACATGTATCTTCTGATCTTACCGATGAGAGGTATATCGCTGGTGTGGAATATAGAGTCCCCATGTTGGTGATGATCAGGTCCAATATGTATTCCTCCTTGTTTGTGCCATAGCATATGAGTCTACAAATTGTAGCGACTGTTAGGTGAGGGTGTCGGGGCTTGAGTAGCATCCCCAGTCAATATTTGTGTATATGAAGTCACACAATATATTGGTGTTTGTGGAGACCTTCATATTCTTCATAGTTCCCACGAAAGCTGAGTGCGGTTCCTGCGTTTGGGAGTGTGTTCTGTAGCAGGCAACAAATTGAAAGGCAGTATTGCACAATGGTAGTTGTATATGTATGGTCTGTGATGCTTTGTGCAGTGCTACTAACCCAGAGGTGTGTGTATCTGTGATGTATATGGATACTCCCCCTAGTTGTGTTATCTGTTCCAAGTATTGTCAGACAGCATGGTATGAAACATAACCTGGTAGTGCTGGTGTGCATAAGCGAGCCTGAACCAGGCGTCTGTCAGTGCACAGATATCGCTATCCTCCATACTGAGGAGAGTCCTGAGTGGCCGCAATATGAGGTTAACACAACTGTTGTTGAGCAGCATTACCTTTAGTTTCATTTAACCTGTAATGTCTATGGAGGTGGGTTTGTCTTCTGAGCCCTGCTTAAAAAAGGCACTATGGTGGTAGCAAGAGACTTAGCCAGCATTCCAAAGTCCAAGGGTGACAGGTACAAGCTGTCCATAGTGAAGCTACGTGGCATGTTGAGCATGTCACCATAGGCTGACAGACACTGTATCCCCTGCAAATTAAACAAATTTGTTAGGCAACTGTTAAATGTGATATGTGTGTCCGTATACTGTGACATCATATTTGGTGGGTGTAAGATGCTAGACAAGGTCAGGGTCATACTGGCCTGGGCTACATGACCAGAGTGTTCCTCCATGTATCATGTCATGTGGTCGAGGGAGTAACGTCTGAGGTTATACACAAAAGCATGGACAATGATGGTGCCAGTCCTGTACTTGCTTTGGAGTGACCTGACCGCCTGTGTTATGCGGCAGATCCTGGCACCCAACAGACAGCCCAAAGTGACTATTCCCTTGTTAGGGCTGGTGAGTGGTATGTCAGTGTGTCTGACAATAAGTGTTGCCTATTACAAGTGTATTAGGTGTGTTGTTTAGCCTGAAGGGCAGTGACTGTGTGGCACACTGACATTGTGAACTATGTGATATGTGGGTATTGTAGTGGGGTAGCAGGTGTGTGCGTGTCTGCTTTGAAGGTCTCTGCTGCTTAGGTAGAGTACATTTACAGCATCTGAGTATGTCTATGTGTGATAAGGTGGATTGAGTGCTGTTGCTAGAGGATATGTGAGACTGATATGTGGTGTGTGTGGTTACCTTCACCACCTGATAGACTGTGCCAGTCATGGGTCGAGAGAGTTCAGCACCCTGTATGTCTATATAGGTGCATCTCACACATATATCTGAGTTTGTCGGGAAGAGGAGAGGGTTGTCTGTGTACATTAAGCAGATGTAACATTGTGTCAATATCACAATATCCACCAGCTGGACTGGAAAGTACACACGAAACTGACCCCTGGACATGCCAGGATATTATCATGACATACTCTGTAGCCTGATCACAAAGGATCAGTAGGGTGTTAAGCATGTAAAAGAGTATAACAGGGATTAGTGCTCATGTTCATTGGTGTTTTGTAAAGAGTAGCTGAGAAGGAGTCCAGACTGAATCATGACACATCCTTCAGCTATGTCATAAATAGCAATGTACACCCATATATGTCCTGAGTTAGGACCAACTGTACCTGAGTGACAATGCCGACATCATGAAAGACAGGCCCATATGTACATACCCACCTCCCACTGACAATAGTCCATATCATCATACTAGGAGATATCACATGTAGAATGGATGAGCAGCTACCCCCACTGCCGAATGCATGGCAGCAAGTGGAATACATTGATTCACAATATGTGTCATGCACAAACTACAGAACAAACAGATTATGCACCTGAACAGTCAGCTGAGCCTCACCCCCTACACAGGATGTGGAACCGTTGAATGTGTCACAGCTACATATGGCACTTCTCACAAGTGTTGGTACACAACACACCATGGGAAGTCAAGTCCTGTACGCCTATGAAGTCTGATCTGCAAGGTCATGGAGTCCATCATGGTTGCAGTCATAAACAGAGCTATTGGAAGCTGACATACACACAACCCTACCAACTGTGGTATGTTCATGTGCAGATCATGGTTCCCAAACATGCTAGACTGTTTGCAAGGCAGCCACCCAGGACATACATCAATGAACACATCTACACATGTGTCACATAGACTTTGAATAGCCCTTAATCAACATCCCAGACACATGTAGTATCCGCAAAAACCAACAAGCTGTGCATAAATATGTGTTGACATATGACGGAATGTCAATGCGTCCACAGATAGATCACACAAGGTAAGGATTCTGAGGTCTTGTTCAAGCTGTTGACACCTGCTAACCCACATGGACCATCCCTGGAATGGCATAAACAAAGTGTACACACATCACCATGTCCAGTCTGATGATGTCACCATCCTATAAATACAGCAGGAGAAAGGAAACCAGCTAGTAAAGCAAATAGTGTGCTGGTTAATGCGTCTCTCTTTCTAGTATCATAACATAGTTAGGTAGGGGTTTGAATCCTGCAAACTGTGTGTGTGTGTGGGGGGGGTGTATATGTGTGTAGTTTCCTTTGAGAGGTGTCCCCTTTTTGGAGACTGGGAAAACTCACTAAAAGAGGTACATTCCTCTTTGGAAAGTCTGATGATGTCACCATCCTATAAATAAAGCAGGAGAAGGGAAACCAGCCAGTAAAGCAAATAACGCTCTGTGTTAATGCATCTCTCTCTAGTATCATAACATAGTTAGGTAGGGGTTGGGTGTGTGTATGTGTGCAGTTTCCTTTGAGAGGTGTCTCCTTTTTGGAGACTGGGAAAACTCACCAAAAGAGGTACATTCCTCTTTGGAAAGACTGATGATGTCACCATCCTACAAATACAGCCGGAGAAGGGAAACCACCCAGTAAGGCAGATAGCGCACCGTGTTAGTGCATCGCTCTGTGTGTATGTGTGCAGTTTCCTTTGAGAGGTCTTCCCTTTTTGGAGACTGGGAAAGCTCACTAAAAGAGGTACATTCCTCTTTGGAAAGTCTGATGATGTCACCATCCTATAAATACAGCAGGAGAAGGGAAACCAGCCACTAAAACAAATAGCGCGCTGTGTTAATGCGTCTCTCTCTAGTATCATAACATAGTTAGGTAGGGGTTGGGTGTGTGTATGTGTGCAGTTTCCTTTGAGAGGTGTCTCCTTTTTGAAGACTAGGAAAACTCACTAAAAGAGGTACATTCCTCTTTGGAAAGACTGATGATGTCACCATCCTACAAATACAGCCGGAGAAGGGAAACCACCCAGTAAGGCAGATAGCGTGCCATGTTAGTCCATCACTCTGTGTGTATGTGTGCAGTTTCCTTTGAGAGGTGTCCCCTTTTTGGAGACTGGGAAAACTCACTAGAAGAGGTACATTCCTCTTTGGAAAGACTGATGATGTCACCATCCTACAAATACAGCCGGAGAAGAGAAGCCACCCAGTAAAGAAGATAGCGCGCCGTGTTAGTGCATTGGTCTCTAATATCATAACATAGCTAGGTAGGGGCTTGAATCCTGGAAATGCTGACTGTGTGTGTGTCACTGTTGATCAATGCGGTGTGGGTTTTGCTTTTACTATGGTATGACATAGTATGATTACAACAGTAAGTGCATTGCACACATCAGGTATCTGCGTGGCAAATATATATATGTGTACATGTCCCCTCAATCAGTACATAGGTGTGAAGCCTGCATACTACATGAATACATTTGTTTCCTCTGACAGATTGTACCGCTGCTTCTCAGATTATAGGTCACATATGTATGTATGTGACAAGGCCATCCACTGTCATGTTCTGTGGCCAAGGTCATCTGTGGCACACACACCCATGACAGTTACTTAAGAGTAGTGTGAGTGAGGGTATATGCCTGGGGTATATGTCAGACATGGTCATACACAACAAAGACTGCCAAGAATGGACAGTCTTTATAGGTGTACGGCTGCCTTGTGGATATGCATTCAGGCCTCTAATGTCTTATGTGATACACCTTGGGACTCCACAATACCTATGGATATGTGGATATCAAGGGACACATGACATAACATGAGGCTGTATGTACACATTGGTACCCAACATACATGTTGAGGGCTACCACCTGTGTGGTAGTGATGGGATAGTATGTATAGTACATGAGGATGACTATGCCATAGTCGGCTTACTGCTATACAGCATGTATCAGACAACAGGTATCTATCTGTATGATACCCTTGTGTAGGATATACGTCCCATCCAGGGAATGCATTGTAGGCCAATCCATGCATTTCCAGATTTGGATGGACACATCCCTATTGTGTCTGCATGTACCTAAGGGGGCTATATGCCAAACAGGTGTGGCCACATGAATGGGTGGCGGTCATTACCACTGGTTAGTGCTAAAGTGTAGCACCGGAAGGATCCAATTGTTACTGGGTTCCCTACTACTTTGTCATTTGGCAGGACATCATCCAATGATTGCTTATAGTCATGCTGTTGAGGTTGTGTATACTACCAGACTGCAAATCATTGACAGATATTAACGGTATCGCCCACAGCATAGTGTCAACCCATGTCATACACACGTCTACCCATGTTAGTACATAACTGTAGTAGAATGCATACTGGCCATTGAAAGATACTATGAGATGTTAACAATGTGTACGACATGGTATGCCACACGTCCCATGTGTCCACTATGCACATACATGCAGACAGTGCGCACCCACCATGTTCACAGATGTACACTTGCTAATCTGTACTGCACACATCACACACATACTGTCCACTCACTAACACATGCTGGCAACACATTACACTTCAGCCAAGTGGCACATGGGTGGAAAATACATACTCAGACCTAACAGTGGTGTAAACAATGCTACATTGACAATCAGAGCTTTGATGCATAATGTCTGCTCAGATATACCTACAAGGATGTTGTTACACTTGTTGACAACTTGCTATTATTGCTACACTGCTATAGTGTCACCCTGTGCATCAGCACCATGTTAGCCTGTCCCTCTATCAATGATGCAGATGACAGCAGGCGACACAGGTATCATCATATGCACAGGGTGTTATGCTGTTTGCCAGAGCCTGACATTGACCCATCCAATCGACATGTGTGTGTGTGTGTGTGTGTGTGTGTGTGTGTGTGTGTGTGTGTGTGTGTGTGTGTGAAGGACAACAGAATAGCATGGACCAATGTTGATGTAATGTGTGTGTGCATGTGTGAGCCCTAGTTGTTTAGTTAATGTGTGTGTCTCTGCATGCACACAGCTCCACCATGTGGCTGCCATATACAGTAGTTTGTGGGACAGCCACAGACTGTACCTGCTAGGCTGTACAGACCACTGTCTCCGGCCATGGATACAGTACCTGTGCCTGGCAGGGGTGCTACAGACAGTATTGGGTACCAACCCTGACTGGGTACTGTCATCAGAGGCAGAGGTATGATGACTGGATCCATGTCCCTGCTGGGACTGGCCAGAGCCATGTGCACATGGTCTACTGGGATGGTCAATGGACAGGCCAGCCAAAGCATTGCTGGGGCTGGTACTGCCACTATGGGAGGGGATGTGAACTGTGGGCCATCTGCGACCACTGCCAGTTGTTGCTGGCATGCATCTGCATCGACATCGCAACCGTCCTGCATGGTCCTGGCTCATGGAAGACATGTTGTGGAGGGCATCTAATGTCTCCCCCCAATGTCTATCAATGACCTCGGTGTAAGTCCGGATGGCACCGGCAAGGTCACGGATGCTGTCATTGATAGTGGTGTAATGTGCCCTCTGCACCCTAAGTCCCTGCCTGGTGTACCGTTCCATACATGCCTGAGCCTGCATTACAGCGCGGAACATACTGGTTGTCATAAGACCTGTGAGGGCATGCCTGCCAGGGGCAATATGACCAGTGGTGCTCCCCCGAGAACCACTGGACCTCCGCCTATGTGGTACCATTCCAGGTCTACAGCTATGGCTGCTGTGAGGGGATGCAAGTGCCATGGGTACCACACTCTCCTGGTCAATGCCAACTGTATGCTGTCCCTCACCTATGGCCATTGGTAGTGAGGGATGTATTGACAGTATGAGTGTGCGCATAGATGGGGTTGAACACTGTGTGCTGCTGATTGGTGGACCAACGACAGACCCTGTCAAATCTTCCTGTGCCAATATACATCTGTCATCATCACCACTATTCGTGGTAGTGGCTTCAGGTTGCCTGCTGCTTTCGCCAACCCCTAACTCAGCACCTGTGAGATGAAGACAGAAAACACACTTTACGGTCTGCACATGCACACATGCACACATGCACACATGAACACAAGCACACATGCACACATGAACACCAATACACACCTCACTACAGCACATATACATACATACCAGCAATCCAGCTCATACTCTGTAGTGGGTGAAGGTGGGTGTCAGTATCACAAGGTAGACAGTCACCACACACGTGTCAGCATGCAGAATATGTGTTGCACAAGACCATGCAGTGCAAGTGTAGACGCCCCTATTAAATGGCAGTATACATGGCTTTGATGCAACTATGTAGTTGTTCAGTGATTGGCTACACCCTGGAACACAATGTGTACATGGACACAACATTGCTGTGCAGGTATTATCAGCTCTGCAATGCCCTGTGCACCATCACTCACAAGTATACATGCCATGGCTGCATGTGTTATCTGTGTGACACATAGATATCCATGTCTGAGTGCAGTGTCTGTGTCCATAGCAGATAATAGTGGGCATGGGTGTAGCATATGCATGCTATGTACACACACGGGATGTGCGGTGCATGTTGACGTGAAGGAATCCCAATGCTCGACATGGCCAGTGTACAGTGGTCATGGTTAGTGTGGGACATATTGCAGATATGTGGGTGCCAGACATGGCATGGCATGCTACACTACTGCAACATTAAACACCACACATACCCAATGTGTGTCAAGTGACCTATACACCCACTAGCATTCCAGGACATATATGTGACACTTTGTGTGGATGGTGAATGCTGTGCATATTGTGTATACTGGCATATGTAAGCACACAGACAACATGCTATGCATATTGTGTATAGGTGCATATGTTTGCACACACACAACACTGAGGTGCAAAGCAATGACTGCTATGAGTAGTACTGTGGTCACTGTAACTGGATGGGGTGTAGTACCCTGTGCCATCATCAACATGCATCTTGTGGTCACTCACAGTTACTAATGTGTGCAAGACCACTGCCTAGCATTCTGTACCTGAACTGCAGTGCCGTGGCTATGTTCACAATTACACAGCCACCTTGTACATGGGTGTGGGAAGTGCCCAATAGGGAGCATTGCTTAACATGACTGTGTTATGTGTTGCTGAGTGTTGCACAGCCCCATGATAGGCCTCTACCCCTGAGGTACATCATGTGTGTGTGCATGACATGTGGGATACTGGTGTGACCTTACAGCGGGTGTGTGGTAATGCCAAATGTAGCATGTTTTTGTGTACTGCGTATGATAAATGTGTTCTGTGTACAGCTGTAGCAACTATGCATATCCAATGTGCAGTACAGTGTTGCCACAATTGTGTCTGCTGCATTGTGCATTGCAGCTACTGACTTTACTGAGATGATTGATGTCTCACAGCAAACATGCACAGCATGCATTATGTGTAGGTGTGTTACGTGCACATGGCCTACACCTCACCTATGACATCCACATTTCATTACCAATATTAAAGTGTTAACACACTCACCAGCATGTATTGTCTGCCCTGCTGTCACACCAGAGGGACCTAGAAGAATATGACACAGTTTGTCAGTGGCCACAACTGTGGCATTGCTACTGTGAGTGTGCTAAACGACAGTGGAACAACAGTCAACAGTCACAGGTGTATGGATTCTATTCCAAATATCAGTATTGCACATGTTAGACAGCACAACTGCTAAACACACAGTACACATCCCACATATGCATATTCTAACAATACAGGTAACGGTAGTCTACAGCTAGGGCGTATTACCTGCACGCTCCATGTCATCCTTCTGGGTGGCTCCGGCCTCCATGATGACACATGTGTGATGCTGTTGCTGCTGTAGGCCAGGAGCCACCATGCTTAGGAGCAGCTCCTCCACTCTGGTGAGGGGGGATGTATGGCCGCCCCACCACCTGTGGCAAGCTGTTGCCTATGGATATCAGATGCACGCGGCTGGACATGTCTAATTAAATCACTGCAGTGATGGCGTACCTGCTCATATGTCCGGTTATGCATGCCTATGTCATTTACCCGGCAAACAAGGTCTTGCCACAGTGCAGTACGGTCATGCTGGTGCTGGCTGACCCTGGAAAAAAGCAGGTTATAGTGTTGCACCAGGCTGTTCAGAATTTCCTGCTCCTCCGCAGCTGAATACGATGGATTACGTTGATGAGCCATAACCCTGGAAGACAATTAAACGATATGTGTGAGCATGTCATGTGGCACACTTAACATTATGAAGTACAGATATCACTTAACTGCCATATATAGCATCTATCTGTCTATCAGAGGATACACACATTCAATACCACATATTAGTGCTCAGCCCACAACTGGCTGACAGTGCCTGCAACACTCCATATAAAACACCAGTATACACCAGTAGTCGGCACACTGTTTGGGATACAATGCATAACCTCGCCCCGGGAGTATATATCAAGCTAATGCATGAAGAAATATGTAATCCAATGCAAGGTAATGCATGATGAAATATGTAATCCAACAAGGTTACCCATAGCTACCAAATAGGTGGCAATCCACTGAGCACAGAAGAAGTTATCAGGGACCTGGGGACCCAGGTTGATAGTAGTCTGTCATTCGACACCCATGTAGCTAAAGTAGTTAGGAAGACCTTCTACATTGCCCACCTTATCATGAAGGGATTCTCATCTAGATCAAGGGAGGTCATAGTCTCCCTATACTCATCACTCATCAGACCAATGATTGAGTACAATGCCCCATTCGGAATGTATCTGACCCGACACTTGCAGCAGCTGGAGAGGCCACAAAAGTTCCTCACCAAAAGGATAAAGGGTCTCAAACATCTGTCCTATGCTGCCCGACTGAAAGAACTCCAGCTCTATTCAGTCACTTACCGCTTGCTCAGAGGTGACCTTTGCCTAACATACAAGGCCATGTCAAACCCAGATTTGATGAATATGCTTCACCTCAAAAATCTAGATCCATCAGAGCCACAGGCGGAGACTTAAACCTCGACACGGCTATTAATAGGACGTGCTGGAGGGATAGATTCATCACCCAAAGACTCCCTATGCTGTGGAATAAAATCCCGGTATATGTGAGGCAGAGCACCTCGCTGGCCTTGTTCAAGAGAAATCTTGACCAATGGATGGGAGATCGCAGATATACCCCAGGGATTACCTCAGTGTCACTGCTCGACAGAGGCACAGCAAAATAATGGGTATAGTTCCCCATACTAAAGGGGTGGCGTAAGCCACAAAACTATGGGCTAGGCTTGTAAATGCCCTCGGGCAGATAGCCTAGTATGAACCTATGAACCTATGAATGTTGTGTACATTTACAGTATTACCGGTAAATCACCCTAGTCTTTGATGCCATACCCCTACCTAACATATGTGCATGGTTGTTAATATAACTGGCATACTGCTGTAACAGGGTATACATGTTGCTAGGTACACACACATACCCTGTAACACACATGTCATTGCGGGCATGGTACAGGCGTCATTAAACACACATCCAGACATACATACAACACACAGATGTATGCCGACACAGATGAGCATTACCTGTGTACCTTATAGTACTGTGTGCTCCTACTTACAGATACCTATGCCTGAGGTATGTAATCTGTGCAGACTACAGGAAACACACAATACAGTGTTACCAGGGACTGTGAACATACACCATACTGTGCTGTGCAGGCCTACAGCTTCAGGTAGTACAACAGTTCATATGTGAGCTGGAGTCACCAGCAGTACCACTTACTGAGCATACATGTATTGCTTCAGCCTACAATGGGACACCACAGTCGTACACAACGAACTATGTCACAACATATGCCATCCTACTATGGCTGCATCCCAATAACTGACACATCTTTCTCTGGCCTCACACCTAGGACACAAACTACCATGACAGACACAACCTCATACTAAGCTATCACACCTTTACAAACCTTGCACACAGTCACTGTCACACTCATTCCACCTCACATAGCAGGTATTGCACTGAGTACATGTGTGTGTGTGTATTGTGTCATAGGTAGGTAATATGCTATTGGCCCTAGGGCCTAGAGCAGCCTAGCCATATGCTACCCTGCCCTTTGACACACATGTAATGTGATTTCACTTGCTCCTGTCAACCGCATACACAGAGGTGACTCCCAGGGCATATTACCTATCTCTAAAACAATCATCAGGGGTAAGTATGACATCTGCTAATGAGGAGCCTTGTTTGTTAATGCTGGGTGGTTTAGTCCAGAGTATGGCATATTCGTGGATAGGAACCTGTACCTCCAGCATGTGCTGTTTAAAGAGGTGACAAGGATTAGGGCCCTAGGTCATGTAGCCCGGAGGGGTTGTGAGGTGTTGTCATGGTGGTTGGCCGACTGCTATGGGTGTGACATACCTCTGTATGTCCAGCAGTGGTAACCTCTGGGTGAGCGGTATGCAACGCACTCTAGATGTGGTTTTGTGAGTCAGTCTGCATAGGGCATGTGCTTGAGGGCAGTAATACTCCTTGTTAGGTATTTCTGTGGCCTTTCCACTTGCTGTAGTTGTCATGTGAGGTACATACCACATGGGGCATTGTGATGAGTAGAGGGGAACACCAACCTATATTACACTAGATGACACACCTTTTGTGATGACACGTACCACATAGACAGATTATATGACTACTGTGGCACTGTGATTATCAAAGGGGAGCCTACTGTCCACCTGTGTCCCGTGTTCCCTTCTGACACCTTCAGTGTTAGGCAGGCTACCACCTATGTGGCAGTTACTGCGTAAGGTGTTTTGGAAAGAGGTATGGCACTGCAGTATCAACACTGGTCTTCAGTCCATGCCTTGGACAACAGGCACCTGTTGCAGTACATATGACCCTGTGTTTCCCTCTCTCTCTCTATAAATATATATATATATATATATATATATATATATATATATATATATATATATATATATATACATACATATGTACATATCTATCCATATATATCCATATCTATCCATATCCATACATATCCATACATATCTATATATATCTATATATATCTATATATATATCTATATATATATATCTATATATATCCATATATATCCATACATATCTATATATATTCATATATATCAATATATATCTATATTTATCCATATATACCCATATATATCTATATATATCCATATATATATAGATCTATATATCTATAATTCTGTATATCTATATTTCTATATATCTATATATATCTATATATATGTATATATATATATATATATATATATATATATATATATATATACATACACACATATCTCTCTCTCTCTCTCTATATATATATATATATATATATATATATATATATATACATACACACACACACACATATATATATGTATATATATATATATATATATACATATATATATATATATATATATATATATAAATATATATATACATGTATATGTATATATATATATATATATATATATATATATATATACACATACATCTAAACATCCATTGCTGTACATATAGCTGCACATATAGGCACATATACTGCCCACCTGTCATGGTGGGGATGTCAATTATGCAACAGTTGTGAGACATACGGTTATGTAATACTATTTCACAATGTTGTGCAGAATGCATTCTGCTGTCCTCAGGCCATATAGCTGTAGCAGGCCTCACTATCTGTAGCTCAGTCCCACAGTGTTTAATCACCACATGACATATACCGGCACTGCTTGCTGTCTGCAATGCCACACACTACAACCTACATACATACGTGCACATAGCAGCCTTCAACAACATACATATGTCCAGCCTTCACTAACAGTTGCAGTATGTCCCTTGCCCTGTGCAAATGTGCATGTACATATAGATACGGAATGCTGCCACATATGGATGATTCACAGTATGTAGGGTACCCTTCAGACCCATCTTTCGGATGTCAGCAAATACATATCTGTTACATACCTTACCTTTGTATTCCTCACCTACGTGTGCTGTAGGTGTTGTATTTTTTTTTTTTGGTTTTGGTTTCCTCTGTGTGTTGCTGTTTGTTTTCAGTGTCTGTCTCCCACTGCCTGTTTATATCTGTCTGTCTGTCTGTCTGTCTCTGTCTGTCTCTCTCCCTCATGCTCTCTCTCTCTCTCTCTCTCTCTCTCTCCCAGTTGGTGCAATGATATTATTGCATGTGTGGACAGCAGATACAGGCTGCTTTTCTAGGTATCTGCACATGTGCATGTGATGGCCTCTGCACCAATAGGTGCCCACCATTTAGTAATTGCATGCAGCCTGCTGTGTGGTAATTGCAGTTCTCACTCTGATTTCAGTACACTGCTATAAAATGATAGGTTAGGTAGGCGTAGCCCTTTCAATTTTGCAAGGTGGGGACCATGCTTGTTTGCTGTGGACACTGTTGTCTCAGTGAGAAGGTTGGTATATGTCTCATATCTGAAGCTGGGTTGTAGCCAGTGAAATGCATGTTGTACTGAAACCTGACTGTTGCTTCTTCCAGTACACTCTTCTCAGTGTGTAGGTTTACTCACACCTCCTAATGCTAACACTGGATACATGGGAGCATGTACTTTCTTTTCAAATTAGAGAATTAACTGGTATACAACAGTAGTTATTGCAATGTATTCCTATGACTTTCCTATTTTCCCTTTGCATTCACTCATTGTAATGCATGTTAAATTTCTTTCAGCACCAAGTTATTGTATATCTGCTGTGGTGTAGTGGTACTTCATGCAGACTGGTGAGTCCAAGGTCCTGGGTTCGAGACTGACAAGGTTTTTTATTTTGCTGCTGAGCAGTACAAGGGCCTTGTCATACAGAGTGACTAAGGCACTTTTAAGAAGTTGTAAGCGGGTTTGCGCATGTTTGTTCGATGCTTAGTGATGTTAAGCTAAGCTTAGCTCAGCTTCCTTTATTTTAGCAATACTAAGCCAAGCTTGGCTTAGCTTATCATATCTTAGCAATGATAAGCTAAACGCACACATGCGCACACTTGCTTAAACCCGCTTACTACAGCTTAAAAGAGCTTACTCCCGCTAACACCCCCGCTAATTTCTTTGAAAGAAAAAAAATGGGCAGATAGGAAAGTGGTGAAAAAGGGGGCACAAAGAGGGAAAGAGAGTAGGAAAACAAGCTCGGGATGTGCAGGACGGGTGTAGGGAAGGTTCATAGCTGCCCATTTCTTTAACAGCAACAGCTGTGCATATGCAATGCATTTTGACTTAATTTGGGATACTCCCACCCCTGGGAGTGGGGTGGCGACAACAAAGTATGTTGTACTGCCAATTGTAATTATCAGTTTACATGTCCAGTGGACATGTGTGCGAGATGGGCAGCTATGTATGGGGCATAATTTTTTTGTGGGTACAGATTGCCCGTTTTTTTTTTTTTCAGGTGAGAGTGGAAAGTGAGGTAGGGGAAGTAGGTATATTTGGGGAGGTAGGTTGTGGAGGTAAACAGACAAGACAAAAAAGATGCATACAGGGGCAGAGTATGGCACATAGGGTGGGTGAACACAATTGATGGGGACGGATGTTTGGAAATCACAAGCCCATGAGCCCACAGATGGTAACAGTGGGACTGAGATCTCCACCCATGAGCAGTCATCACTGCACCTTCACAGACCCGAGGGTCACTGTGCTGGGGGCTGCGTAGGAAAGGCAGACTCACCCGTGAGTCGCGCCACTCTTGCCTCGAACTGGCATAGGGGATCAGCGACTAAATGCTGGATCTCTCTACGCACCACAACCTGGACCCTTCGGAGGGTGACAGGTGGCCCTTCCCCACCCACGCTTGCAGGGGTGGGTGAGCCCCATCCCCTGCAATGCTTCCACCCGAAGGTGACACAGGACCAATGGAGGAGGGTAGCCCGGGCTGGGCACCAGACATGCTGGTGCCAGGTGCAATAGCCAGCTGAGGAGGGACAGGTGGGTCCGCTGGGAATGGCCTTCCCATACGTACTGTGATTAGGTGTGTTTAATTACAACATTGACAGCAGCATTCAAAATGAGTTGTAACAGCATGCAGTAATATTCCCATTATCCCAATGCACCAGGGTTACAACAGTTGAACAGCAAGCATAACACATGCATATATTGAACAACAGTGGACATTACAACAGCATGCAGGGATGATTGGTGGCAACAGGCCACCAAAAATGTGGTGTTTGAACAGGGCACATGCATCAAAGCAAAAACAGATTTTTATTGAACAATAGGACTGATGTCCCAACAAATGTTATGAGATTACACATACCCATTGCAGTGTGGAATTGCATTGCTTATGCACATGGAGTAGGGGGAAAAAGAAACATCCATTAACATATTATTAGCAATTTTACTCTACACTACATTACTATTGACTGCAGGTGTATATCCCCTACATGTATTATTTCTAGGTAACTGACACCGACACACTCCAAGTATTAGACCTTTATTATTCACATTAAACACTCTTTTCTACAGGCTCTCCCCTTAATTTGATATTACAGTGCATACAGAAGACCTATTCAGGACATATTATACCTTTATTGATAGGTTCCAACACTCTTTTTCAGGCTCGCTCACTTATTTTATCTGACAGTACATCCAGAGATAGTATTCCAGACGTTCTTTACCTTTATTAATGGGTTACTACACTCTATTCATGGCTCTCTGACATTTGTTGTATAACAGTACATGCAGAGGATTTATTCAGGGAATTAATGTTATATGCTTCCCGGCTACTGGCACTTCATTCATCCACTTCATATGGGACTGCACAAATGTGGGTTGACAGCAAATAATACTACAGTACTGTTTATTAAATGCTAGGGTACAACAACATTTCAATGTAAGTGACACAGACACACTCCAAATATTATACCTTTATTAATTACATTAAACACTCTTTTCCACAGGCTCTCTCCTTTATTTCATATTACAGTGCATACGGAAGACCTACTCAGGACATATTATACCTTTATTGATAGGTTACAACACCCTTTTTCAGGCTTGCTCACTTAAATTATATAACAGTACATGCAGAGATAGTAGTCCACACTTATTTTACCTTGATTGCTGGGTTAGTACACTCTATTTCGGGCTCAGTGACATTTGTTATATAACAGCACATGCAGTGGATTTATTCAGGTCATTTGCTAGCTGTATTATTGGGTTAGGACACTTTTTTCATGCTCTCTCACATATATTATATAACAAAACTTAGAGAATATTTACTAACCTGCCTGGTGGCGCAGCCTTAGCAGCCTATCTGCATAGGCTTGCTGATTCATAGCATGAACACCTGCAGCTGTGGAGTAAATGGAAGCATATTTAGACATACCTATGCATTATTTAGAGTATATTAGCTTGTCTTACATACTGTATTCCATGGCTACCTACTTAGTAGTGGGGCATCGTGCATATGATGGGCCTCCTGGATCCACTGGTTCAGAAGGACCTGCTTCTGTCTCTTTGGGTCTACATGGTGGTGACTGTCCTGCTCACCAGTCCGAGGGATGCCTGTGGCACTGGTGAGTTAATGAGCCAACCGGTTCCAAGCCTCTGCCTTATACTCCGTTCTTTGGAACTGGCCCTGCAAGAGTCAAGTCTCATGCCGATGGACTAGGAGCCAAACCATGTATCTTGACTCCTCGATGCCCCAGCGTTGCGCTCTAAAGCGTGTTCAATCTCCAGCACCAGACATTCTAACTGCAGATGGGAGCTACAATCAGTTATGGTGAGTATTCCCGCCTATGCAGCTTACATATGCCGCATTTCCCACACTTTTCTGTGATTGGCCGCTTTTGACTATTCTCGGCTGACTGCAGACCTGCTTAGCAATGGTTAATCTAACATTTATTACTATATATATGTTAACAGTGGATGTTTTTTCCTAAGCTGTCGTGGCTTAGTGGTTCAGTACTTTGATTATGGTGCACAGTGTCCTGGGTTCAAACCTTATCATTGTATTTTATTTTACTACTGTCCAGACAAGTTAGGGGGCGTGGCTTTGTGTAAGCAACTTTGCTCTACGTTGCTCCACGTTGCCTGACGGTGCGCTGGTTGGCGCTGCGCGCACCTCCATGCAAACCGATTGCACTGGGTAAAGTGCTATTTAGCTATGGGCAACTATTTTGCGCTGGCCAAAGTGCTATTTAGCTATGGGCAACAATTTTGCGCTGGGTAAAGCGCGAGTTACCCAGGGGCAACTATATTGCGCTGGGTGAAGCGCTGCTTAACTGCAGGCAATTTTATATTGGGATCCTTTAAAATATTTATTTTATTCACTCATACATTGGCCATTTCACTGCTTTTTAGTTATGTTTAAACATATATGTTAGGTATTATTCCATATACTGATTTAAAAAATAAATACAAAAGGGAGTGGTGGAACTTGAACCGTGAATGCCTCTTCTTTGTGCGAACACTCTACCATTACGCTATTGCTATTTCGTGTGATTTGCATTAACATTCTTTCTTATGCTCTTCCATGCCAGACTTGCTAACTGTAGCTAAGCAATGGGCACACCCAGGCACACACGTGCAAATACGGGCAGCTATATCGTGGATTTAAAAAAAAAATTATAATTATTTACTTTATATAAGTGTGATGGAGGTTTACAGTGTCAGGGAGTGTGGTGTTGGGTGCAAGTACATTTAAGTGAACTCGCTCTTGTGTGTTGACATTATGCTTTTTAAAACCTTGCAGGAGCGTGCACATTTAGACTGCTCGGCAGTTGGACACGCCCCCTGTTTTCCTACTCAGTCTGTGTAAGAGTTACGGTTGAGTCAGCGTGCCCTCATGAATATTCATGGCAAGAAAACATACAAAATTTAATGAGAAGTTAGCGCTTTCATGATCCAAACTGTTCGCTTCTTTAGACTTAAATCATACTACTGAACAGCCAAATTTAAATTAAAAGACAGAGTGTCACAGTGGAGAATGTACTAACTACATTAGAAAGTGCATTTATCTAAAAACTTTAATTACTTAAAAGCTAAAAATATTTAAAAAATGTACAAACTATTGGTAAAATGTATAAATAGTACATGATAGCTCAAAAAACATTTGATACATAATTTAAATTTTTCAATGGTCTGGCTTTCAAAAAAAGTTTAAGTGATAACATACCATTAATTCCAGGGGGTTTATCAGCCTGCAGTTTCATAATCCACTTCTGTTCAACCTCCTCTGCTCTGTTCTTAATATCTCTACCTCTCAAACTATGTGATAAAATCTCTAATACAAAAAAGTTAAAAACATGGTGCATCCCTTTTCTTGTACATGCTTAGCCAATGCACTACTTTCCTTATTTTTACAGTGTCCCTCATATGTTCCAGGATTCTATCTTTAAGGCATCTATTTGTCTTCCTGATATAAAAAGTATTGCAATATTTACAAAAACTAAAATAGACCACATTCTGCATTTTACAATCTGCATAGAAGTCAGCCTCAACTTTAAATTTCTGACTTCTGTGCGAAAAAGAAGAGCCTGAATATATGTACTTACAGGCTGTATAATTTCTGCAGGGGAAGGTGGCTACTCTGTTAGAGCATTTCTTGCTGGTCATTCCTGAGGACTTATAACAAAGCTGCCTCTTAAGTGACTTTCTATTAATAAATGAGAAATGTGGTACTGTATCAATTACATTGTCTAATTCAGTTATCGATGTTAATATATTCCATTTTTTTCCAAAATATTTCAAAATAACTTATTATCATTGGAATATGCTACTGGAAATCTAATTCTGTCATTATTAGCCCCAGAATTACTAGGGCCCCCTTCTGTTGAATGGGAAAAATAGGGTTTGCAACTACTATTACATACTTCATACATATGACTGACACTTTCATCTATCTCAGTTTGATTATAGCCCCTATCCATGGAATCTTTCCTCAGTATAGAGACTGCTGCATTTAACCCATCATCTGTGTTATGTATCCTGCTCATTCTCAAGAACTTCCCCTTGAGAACATTCTTACTCACATGTCTAGGGTGCATACTTGATTTGTGTAGGATGCAATTCTTTCTGCTAGGTTTTCTATACAGATCTGTAGTTAATCCCCCAGGTTGTATCTTACTAACTATTACATCTAAAAATTCTATTCTCTCATTAGAGTACTTATAAGTGAATCTCAAGTGAAGTTGGTAGACATATGAAGATAATCAATAAATTGTTCTAATCTTTCTACTGTACTTCCCCATAAGAGGAAGACGTCATTTACAAAACATACATACCATAAAATTGCATCACTAAAATCATTGCCTTGGAGTAGAATATTGTGTTCCCATTGTACCAATGCTAGGTTGGCGTAGCTATTGGCACAAGCCATGCCCATAGCCACGCCAAACTTTTGCAAATAAAACGTCTCATTAAATATGAACACATTGTTCTCCAAAATAATCTCAATTAGGTTACATATCAGTTTTTTAGCAAAAGTAAAAACTTTTTTAGTACATAGTAATTCACGTACATTCTCAATGCCCCATTCATTAGGTATTACTGTAAAGAGAGATACTATGTCCGTTGTAACAAAAAGAAAGTCATTATTCGGCTCTTTCATATTAGCATAAAGTAAGCCAAGAAATGTCTTAGTGTCTCTTAATATAGTACCACAAGTTTCCAAAATGGGGTGCAAGCTCTTCTCTACTAAAATTGATATATCCTCAATTGCCCAGCCTCTACTTGAGACAATAGGTCTCATTGGGGGGGGGGGGGGGGGCACGTCAAATTTTTGTGTACTTTTGGTAGTCCATAAATAATAGGAACTACCGGATTGTCAACAGAAAAATATTTTAAAAATTCCTCCTTAACAGAAGTGGATTAGGAAACTGCAGGCTGATAAACTCCCTGGAATTAATGGTATAGAATCACTTAAACCTTTTTTGAAAGCCAGACCATTGAAACATTAAAATTATGTATCAATTTTTTTTTTTTGTATTATTATGTACTATTTATACATTTTACCAATAGTTTGTACATTTTTTAAATATTTTTAGCTTTTAAGTAATTAAAGTTTTTAGATAAGTGCACTTTCTAATTTAGTTAGTACATTCTCCACTGTGATAGGTTGTCTTTTAATTTAAATTTGGCTGTTCAGTAGTATAATTTACAATTTATATACTTTACCAATAGTTTGTACATTTTTTAAATATTTTTAGCTTTTAAGTAATTAAAGTTTTTAGATAAATGCACTTTCTAATTTAGTTAGTACATTAGCTTTTAAGTAATTAAAGTTTTTAGATAAGTGCACTTTCTAATTTAGTTAGTACATTCTCCACTGTGATAGGCTGTCTTTTAATTTAAATTTGGCTATTCAGTAGTGTGATTAAAGACTGAAGAAACCATCAGTTTGGATCGTGAAAGCGCTAACTTCTCATTAAATTTTGTATGTTTTCTTGCTTCAGTCGTGTTTTGTTCATGAATTTGTTATTTTTTCCATCTTGTAACCCTACCCAATAGCCCAAACATATGGAGAATATGGGCAATTGTTGTCACAGGTAGTACTCAACCAGTACTTTTCAGAAATTCCTGCAGCTCCTTCAGTGTTGCTGTTGGTCTCTTGGCAGCCTCCCTGACCAGTTTTCATCTTGTCTTTTCATCAATTTTGGAGGAATGTCGAGTTCTTTCCAATGTCACTGTTGTCCCATAATTTCTCCACTTTTTGATGACTGTCTTCAGTGTTCCATGGTATATCCAATACTGTGGAAATTTTTTTGTACCCTTCTCCTGATACCTTTCAACAATGAGATCCCTTTGATGCTTTGTAAGCTCTCTGTAAACAATGGCTTTTGTTGTAACAGGCAACTGAGTAAATGTCAGAAAAATCCTACTAGGACAGCTGAACTTTATTTGGGGTTATTCAGAGTCTCTTTAATTGATGGCAGGTGTGTACCTAATAAGACTGAATGCTGTAATTAAATCAAAAGGTGCTTCAACAAAGTATTAGTTTAAAGGTGTGTACACTTATGCAATCAGCTTATTGTATGTTTTTTTTTATTTTTTATATTTTCCCCCTAACATATTTGTTTGTTTTTCAATTGAATTGTACAGCTTATAGGTCACATTAAAGGCGGGAAAAGTTTTGAAATGATTTATTGTGGTCTCATTTTTTTATATCACAAAAACCTAGCATTTTAACTGCGGTATGTAAACTTTTTGTATCCACTGTGTATGCATTGCATCCATCTGTAACATTCAATATGGTTTTGTTTACTGAAGTGTGAAAACTTCCCTTCAATTGCTACATTTTTGTGTGTATGTATAGCTTCTGCCTCTGCTTGATGCAAATTCAGTGTGTTATATAAAGATACTGTGATATGTCTTCTGTCTTCTGTGTTCCAGTGTCTTTGCATTTTTTGTTCATGGACTAACATGGCATTTCTTTCTTTTTTTTTCTTATAGAGTGTTACACTAAACTGCAAGTTAGGTATGCAAACCATCAGAAGTGTAGCTGGTCCAACCATACTATGAACTAGTGCCCCATCCCCATCAGCTCTTCAAATAAAGAGAAATAAAAAAGCACTTCATTGTAATAAGCTGATCACGACATTGTACGTGATTGGCTTATTACAGAAAGATCTACACCTCACTCAGGTCTTGCACTGAAGAGGAAAAAAAAACAGGTGGCCAGAAGTACAACATACCACCACCCCCACTGCCCCAGCCATTCACTTCCAGTTTCTGTGCTCTGCCCTTAACCCTCCTTCAACATATTTTATTTAAAAAAATCTTCTTTTTATCTGAAGTAAACTGTTTGCAACAAATGTAGTAAACAATTGCTATAGTATATACCCCACCTGCACAGAACACTATGGTACTCATGTTTTAATTTAAAAAATAATTATTTTTAAACTGTAGCAAATTCTTTGCTACAAATGTATCCTGTTTGCATAGAACACTACTGCATTCATGTTTTACTTTAAAAAAGAAAACATTTATTCTTGTCAAACTGTGGCATTCAGTTGCTACAATTTATAACATGCTTGCATGGAATTTTTTTTTTAACTTTTGAAGTGTAGCAAGTGCTACAGCACTCAGTCTTGACCGTAAATGCAACACCAGCTTTTAAAAGCTGGATCTGCATTAAAGAGAACTTGAGATTGGCTGATCATGCCCGCCCCCCCAGCATTTTGCACACAATGAGCTGCCCTTCTTACCCTGTCCCATCTACACTACTACAAACCATAACCTTTGAAATTAGAACCTACACTGAAAGCGTATGGTAAGATTCTAAACAACACTCTACCCCAAAACAGACAAGTTGTGTACACATATAAATAAAAGTGTAACAATTTGAAGGAAGATGCAATCCTACTATTTCAACTTGCAATAAAGGAAATATTACCACAGTATGAGAATTCAGATGTGACTGAATGTTGTTGTTGTTGTGTCTTTTGGCTTTTCCCGGTTAGGGGTTGCCACAGCGGAACTCCGGTCCACTAATGATTGGCAGTAGATTTTTACATGCCGAGTTGCCAGCTCTGACGCACAACCTTCAACGAAGGTACGCCCATTCACACAAGTCTCCACACAGAAGACGCTTTAGCTGAGAATCGAACAGGACAACATCTTACTGTGAGGCGACAACGCTACTGCAGCACCACCACTACAGTCTCTGTTTAAAGAAATAAACATATACTAATCAAGTGCAACTGAAATGCCTTACAGAGTACTACTGACAGAGTACTAGAGTAAAAGGTGAAATACAGGAAAACAACAATGGTCTAATGTCTTCTCTACCTAACCAAAGAGGAGATAAACTACAAAAGCACTCAAGAACGTAGGAGAATTAAGTGGTTGGCTGAGGATGCTGGTAAGTATGAATAAAGTAAGAAATGCTATTTGTTGTCTTTAACTGCTTTCATTTATACATATACCTGCAAGAATGTTTATAAAGAATGATAATAGAAAGACTAATGTGCTTTTAGGACAGTATTGCAACCATATTCACATCAAGGAGAAATATCAAATGTACTACCATTTCTTTTGTTAATCTCAGTAGACTGCAAATGTTTCATTATTCCTACATATGCATAAGCATTTCAGATAAATTTTTGTTTTAGTTCAATAAAGATTTAATAAAAATAAAATTGATTTGTTAGTAACTTGAATTATGTATAATAGTATTTAAGAATGTATTGTTCTGTATGTATCTTTTCTTTGTGTCCCCCTATTTTCTGTCTTTTTCTTATTTTAATTCTGCATTCCTCCGGCCTTCATTTTCTTTATTTTCCATTTCTGTTCATTGTGTTATGGATTTAAATTCCTCAGGAGCTGCCCATCCACATGCCTCCCAGATTAGCAAATGCTCACCCTCTGCTTGCTCATGGATGTCCTCACAGGGTTGGAGCAGTAGCACCAGTCCTATAGGCACCCTGGCAAGCCTCATTGAACGGAGGCTTCAGGCTTGGATGAGGATGTGGTGCAGCAGGTACTGGACAGACACCTTCAGCCAACTGAGGCATCTCTTCAGCAGGTAGAAGACACTGCTGCAGTCAGCACTGAGCACCACACCACCACAGGCCCCTGCCTCATCAACATTGTGGTCCTCCACTGCAACATCTGGCATCGGAAACATTTGAGGTCTTATGAAATGTTAAAAATTTCTTGGTCTGCATTCCTCTTCACCCCCTTCCTTCCCTTATCCTCTTTCCTTAACCCTCTTACATACTCCCAGCCACTCTATCATCTTATATAAAAAATTTGAAATAATTGGGAGTCTATCCCCTGACAAAAACATAGCATGCCTCCTCTCCCACCTCTTCCAGCACCACCCACTTGATGTTTTTCTTCTGTGTTACCCTCATTACTCTGTCTTCCATTTTTTCAATCTTTCCTTCTTTCCTAGCTCCACTTTTCCATTCTTTTAAGAAAATCTGCAGGGATTGAGATCCCTGTATAATATAGTCAAAACGTCTATTTTTTAATAATAACAATAATAAAAGCTGCACTGTCTGCCTCTTGCCTCAAGTCTTTCAAACATGACTGTGCACAGCTGTGTTCGTCCTCATATATAAAGTCATATGAAGTTGAAGACTTTCATGTAGTTCTTCACATAACTATAACGATTAACTTAAATTACTTTATGCTTCTGCCACACATAGGTGTGTTTATCATAACACCTTTGCATTTACTTAGCACGAATAACCTGCACTTGTAGTGTGTTTATCTGGGCATAGCGGTGTTCTTGGTGGATGTCTGCTAAGCAAGTGTGAATCCCGGGACTTTGAATACCGTTCTATGTCTACTTTTGGCACCATTCATGTGGAGCTGCCTTATGAGCTACTTTTACTGCAGTTCACATACCTATCATTTACTATTCTGCTTAATTTGAAACTGCCATTGCCACAAAATAGCCGTGTGCCTTTAAGGACTGCTTTTTTGTGCTGCAATAAGACAACAGTTGCACATTACATTTTCCAAAACACCTATTACATTGCTCACTAACTTTGTCACTGGTTTAGTACTATCATCTTTTTCTGTCCACATATAGATGAGAAATGGATAGGACTACATTGTACTTGTATAATCTGGAATATCAGACGCTAAGTGCCTTTGTGGGTATTGCATTTAATGACCATCATAGATTTTTATATTCAGCTTGTTTTTGGACTATGGTTTGTTTACATGAGTCCTGTTTCATCCTAGCTTTTTTGCTACTGAACAGTCTTTTTCTTTCGTTTTTTTTTTTTTTTTTTTTTTTTGGTCTGCTAATCTTTTAAAGTATTCAGTTTTTCTCTTGTAACTGGGACATTTTATGTGTAGTAACATCAGCAAGTAATGTATGCTAATAATAAATTTGAAAAATAAGCATTGTAGTGCTAGTGTGTACAAGAACAAAGAGGATATTTACAAACGTGGGTAGTATAGCGGTATCACATTGCATGAAAGTGCTGGAGAGGGTGACTGATTAATGAGTATGCAGAGCAGCAGAAAGTAAGATGTGAGATAAGCACTTCAAATTAAGATCAGCATAGAGTGTAACTGGCGATGTTTGCAGGGAAACAAATAATAGAGAAGTCAGAAATAAGGAAAGAGTGTATTCCTAGATTTAGAGAAAGCACATGACAAGGTCCCAGTGATTATATGGAGAACATTTAGTGGTTCAAAGTCCTGGAAACATTGGTAAAATTAGTACAAGCTACATACAGGAACCCAATGACAAAAGTACAGACAGTTTTCAGACTCCCAGAAGGGTACCCAGTGGGAGTGTGTGTGTATCAGGGCTCATCTGTAAGTCCACTCATACTGATAACAGACTAATCAAACAGATCAGAGGGACAGGTCAATGAAGTTGCTGTATGCAGACCATGTGGCATTACAATCAACAGGAACTTCAGCAAATGATAGGGGATTGGAAAGCAAAACTGAAAGCACATAGGATGAAACTTGAGTAAAAATAAAGCAGTTGTCATGGCAGCAAATGAGGAAATCAGAAGAAGCTGAAAACTGAGATAGAAGGGAAAATAGTGCAACAAGTTAACAGCTTCAAGTAAATGGGAGATGTGGTTAAGGGAAGGGAAATCTGAATGAGGAGGTTAAAGCTAGAATCAGAGTGGCTGTAGCCAGCTGACACAAAGTGTCGAGAATAGTATGTGATAGAAGAATACTAAAGAAGTTGAAAAGTAAGGTGTACAAAACAGCAATATATCCATTACTCCTGTGTGGCATAAAAACTAAGAAGTGAAGGTAGAGCACTTGGAACATCTTCAGGTGATGGAGATGAAGTTCCTGAAACAGACAGTAGAATGCTCACTGCAGGCAGATGAAGACATGAGGACTTCATAGCAGAAGTCAAAGTAGTTTCAATTATAAAGAAGGTCAAGGAGAATAAATTTTAGTGGTTCTGTCACATTTGCAGGAAAACAGAAGATAACTTGATAAAACAGGTTTAGGAGAGACAGGAAGAAGGCAAGAGGAGATGAGGACATCTAGTGAAAAGATGTGAGAGATGACCTGATACAGATGAGTGTGACCGTTGAAGAAGGTAGGAGAGTAGCTGTGAGTCAACAGAAGTGGTAACAGTTGACAAAACACCCCATTACACTGTTAAAATAGGAAAAAGGGTGTTGATGATGATGATGATGATGATGATGATGATGATGAAGAAGAAGAAGAACCTCCCTTAAGGGGTGCAGGTTGGCAAGGAATTTAAAGACATTCCATAGATTTGTTGATGATGAAAGAGTTCAATTAACCCTTAACAGTACATTAAACTACCCTGTTATTGGATGTACAGCATGGTAGTCTTTGTTTCCTTTTTTGATATCAATACAAAAGGAGAAATATTATGATAAAATGTTATTTCATGCATTTATCTAAAACTACATTCGTATACCTTAATGTATGTTATGACTTCTAGACTGGAAATTTAAATGGTGTCATGTATACTTTGGCTTCATTTTATTTTCGTCTTTGGTTTTTCTCTTTGAATACTGAGTATAATTTGGGGCATCTATGATACATCCTTGCTGATATTCACAGTGAAGTATGCAAGATGAGTGCAAGCTTTTTTTTATACCTCATAAAACTACCCTGATTCACGGACCCTCTCACCTTACTGCCTTTAAACACCACTGTTTACATCTAGCTACCAAAGTTTGTACCCCTGCATGTAAATGCAGTAGTCCATGGGTGACGTCTTTGTAAATGTGCTTCTCAATGTCCTGCTCAAGTAAGAAACTTATATAATACAAGAATTATCATCAACAACCGTACAATGAAACTTTATTTGTTAATTTATTTGCTTGCATTTGTTTACTGGGGATGTTTGACTGGGCAGAAACCTTCTTTAGTGGAGACACAGAATGAAAAACTCATAAGCAGTCTTATTGAAAACATTTATCAGCATCCTTCTGTTCATGCATACTGTTTATTAGGCATGATCCTTGACTAGTAGAGAAGCCTAAAAACAATCCATGCATGATACATTTAATCAAACAAAGTCTAGGAAGCAGGTGGAGAACAACTAAACGTACTGGTAAACCAACACAAAATTAAATCCAGTAACAAAAAGGCACAGCATGACCATCCATGTAAAACAAGGTTTATTACTTTAAGCTTTCAGGTTGAATCTCTTTTTCAAGAATAAATCAGTGCATTAAAACCACAGAATAAATATAGAACACCAGCCAGTCACATAACATATCTCATAAACACATTATATAATTATACAATTTACATAATTAATATAGTTGACTAAGCCTAGTTCACTAAACAACTTCATTAAAAGCAAAGGTCAACTGTCCCTGTTATAACTGCGCATTTTGTAAGTTCATTAATATGGAAACAGGATTTGTACATCCTATTACATGAGTTAATTTTATTTTTAAGGCATTTGGGGTGTGCAATAGTGAAAATTTAGTTTACTTGGCTAACTGTGAAAAATGTTTGTGTTTTTACATTGGAAAAACTAACTGTAAATTCAAGGAGAAAATTGCATCCCACTTATCTGATATAAGAAGGGGGGTTGTGACAAATGCACTTAGTAAGCATATTTTACATTGTGGAAATGAACATACATTTAAATTTAAGATACTGCAGATAGTTTGCAAAAACAAGAGGGGGGGCATTGTGAATGCCACAGAGAGAGCAGAATACAAATGGATAAACTTTTTAGATCTGATGTCTAGCCAGGGCTTAATAAAACTAATAGTATTAAACCCATTTTGAAATTAAGACAAGCATATGTTAGTTAGATTATTACAGTTGTCCTGTGGAGCTTTTTAGGCAGTAATGAAATTTGTTAAGTTGACCATTGTTTTTAATGAAGTTTTTAGTGAACTAGGCTTAGTGAACTATATTAATTATATAAATTGTATAATTATATACTGTGTTTATGAGAAATGTTATGTGTTTGGCTGGTGTTCTATATTTATTCTGTGGTTTTAATGCACTGATTTATTCTTGAAAAAGAGTTTCAACTCAAAAGTATGAAGTAAGAAACCTTGTTTTACATGGATGGTCATGCTGTGCCTTTTTGTTACTGGATACATTGAATCAAGTTATGTTTATTTGTGGGACTACTGCATACTGTTTTGATTTTAGAAATGCTAACAAATAAGCACTAGCTGAAGTGGGTAGGCAAGCATCTTGCATCCCTCTGGCCCCATAACTTAATGTCACATGTTCTGACATCACACGACCCAGGGTCAAGAAATTAATTTTTCTTTGAAATGGTCATTGTGAACTCAAATAACTGTACAGTTACCAAAAAATTCATAACACTTATTCTGATCAGGTATGTCCTTCCTGCTATCTTGGCATCATTGCCTACATTAACACTGATGTTTTCCAGCAGAACAACAGAGTCAGAAAGTAGTATGTTCAGCACAAGCACTGCATCAAAAGTCCCTAAGAAACACAAATACTGTAATTAGCTGGTAGGTGCATATGCATAAAGAACAGTGAATTTTACTTTCTGTAATGTGCAGCCATGCTTAAGTAGCACAGTAATTTACTGGCAGAAAGCTCTAACAGAACAATACTCTGTCAAGGGCTTGTGAGCATCCAAACACTTGCTCACTGCTTCTCTTGGAGATCAGATTCATAGCAGGAGAAAAAGAGAGCACTCCATATGAGAACTGTGCAGCTATTTTTCAACATCTCAATCAAGCATCGGTTTATTCCCTAGCAGTGAGGTGACACTTCTTTTCCCAATAGCCAGCTCCACTGGGTTTTGCTCCATCTTAATCCATTTCACCTCATTCTGCCACTTGACTGGTATCATACCTGAACACCATATTTTTCCTTGGTGGGGGAGAGCCTACATCTTGACTCCACACCACTTCTTTGAGCTGAATCCAGCTGAATTACATGGGTCACCAGACCACAGGGCACTTCATCAATTCAGCCACTGCTCCTCTAGATTAAGAGAAATCAACTGATATGTGGTGTGTGCACCTTATAAGGATGCCCCTACTTTAGGAGATGTACTGGACAAAGCCCACTGGAACGGAAGGCATGAGGGTAGACTCAGGACACAGTGAAGAGAATGCATCTCTCAGCTTGCCTGGGAGCCCTACAAGAAAAGCTGGAGACTATCACTGGAGATGAGGAAGTCTGTTCAGCCTAGTTACCACTGTGACCAGCAGAAGGACAAGCAGTTTAGTTAATGAATAGGTGGATTAAATTAAATGTGAAACTTCAAAATTAAACTTCAAACTTCAGTTCACTACTGGCAAGCAGAATTCTCTAAGCTTAACTGGAAAGCCAGACAGTCTGCAGGCTTACTGATACATAGTCAGTCAACCTCTTAGCTCAAGAATCAGGGACAAAAGCTGAAAAATAATGTCAGTAGCAAAAGCCCAAAATCAGACACATTTTAGATATTACTACTAAAGTTGTTACAATGACAGGGTTTGCACTTTTATGCATATCGTGGAGGATATGAAGTCTAAAGCTCAAAATATGATGGCAAAACCAGGGACATTCTTCAAAATCAGAGATAGTGCAGAGGTATAAGCCAAAGGAGTTCCCCTAATGTAGGTGTGGTGGATTGGATAGAATGAAGCAATGAACTATATAAACCTTTGTATTTTCCATTTTCACTGACTCTGCGTCAGCTGTGTATATAATTGTGTACCTTTATAGGCTGCTTCATTTTGTGTTTTCCATATTGAGTGCCAAATGGCTTTCCAGAAAATTTTCACTATTAACTGAATTTGCTTTGTTTTACTATTGAACGGCATCTTAAACACTCATCTACAAATCTCTCTGCCAGGTAGCCAACCCCACTTTTTGTAACAGCTTTGACCATTTCTGTTCAGCAGCAACCAAGTCTTTTGATATAAGTTGTACAGTCCATCCATCTTGAACTATCACATATTGTACACACAGACTTGGTATGGAAGTTTTGGAATTTACAGTCACAGAATGTACGCAGTTTATAGTTTTAAGTTTATAAAATAATTCAAAATGAATTTACCTGCCTGAAAAAAATATTTTAAAAGTCATATAATGTTACGAGAGGTGTTTATTTGCTGACAGAGTTAGTGATATACATTTCCTAGTTCGTGCCATGTTATCACAGCATACCATCTCAGATTCATGTCCCCACACAGTGATGTCACATGAGCTAACGTCTAGTGGTTCAGCTCATTCACACTGTTTCAGTGCACACAAGACTACAATTCACTCCTTTAGCTATTTACATGACTGATATTATTAACTGTTGCAGCATCTCTCATGTTTTGTTGATTCAACAGAGTATGTAACTGGTGACAGCCGGCAGGCACAGCCACTGTGAATTGTACAATCTGAGTTGGTGTAATGCATACAGCTGCACCTTCTGTCTTAATAAGTCACAGCAGATCAAATGCATCAACGTGTTGATCTTTCCCAAATGGCAGTCAGAGCCACACCTTCCTTTATCAACAGCAACAGTGTCTAATGTGTCAAGTCAGATCTCTTTATTAAAATATTTCCTGCCTGGACAGGTGAGATATTCTTTTCATGCATTTTAGGGGACTCCACTCTCAGAGCAGTTAGTTTAATTGACACAATCCATAAGTTCCAGAACTAGGCCTAGAACAACCATGGATTAACCTCTGCAGGTAGAGCTCATAGTTTAATGCATCCAAATGCGCATTATCAATTAACAGAGTAAAAATTCTTAGCTTTGATTGCAGCTAGTTAATAAACCAGCTTGCAACAAGAGCAGGACCTGCACTGAAGAGAAGAGAATCCGGAGTTGCAGCTAAGAGTCAGATGAGAAAAACTGAGGTGCACATAGGAGGCATGCACCTCAGCTCATGCATATGCACTTAGACGCAAGAAGATGGGAGAAGTTACGTGCCAATTTCAAGGTGCTACTGCACTGATTAAGTCTGTTTTTTTTAACAATAAAAAGGGGTGAAATGAGAGTATAGGATAATAGGAAAGGGGCAATAAACTGAGGATATTATATAAGAGAAACAGGGAAGCTAAGGATGGGTGTGGGGAGAGGGAGGGTAAGATTTTTTTGTAGGACAGGTGCCCCCCTCCCTTTTTTAAGATGGAAAGTTGAGGAAGGATGTAAGGGAAGGTGAAAGTATGGTAGGAGGATATAGGTTAGTAGCAAAGACAAACACACACAAATAACATACAAAGGCTGATGTGGGGTGTGCTGACAGTCAGAGTGAGGGAGGAGACATGTCATAGACATACAAACAAAGGGAGAGCAATGGTGATACTGCAGCTAGCAGAGTTACATTATTACCTACCATGGCTATCAACATCTGAAGTATTGTAGGAAACAATGGTTTTCCCAGTCAGTGAAGCACCCCCAGGGCCAGTTGAGGTGTATGCGTGGCTGACTCCCACTGCATCAACTGGGGAAGAAGCCGGGATGTGGACTGGAAGCTGCCTCACATGACTGAGCCTGCTGGAGGACTGCAAACCCAGGTCTAGCCACTGGCACTATCGTAGCAGTTGCTGTACAAAATTGCAAATGGAGATAAATAACATAACACAATGTTTGAAACAAAGGATCACGAGAAAAGAAGAGAAGAGAGATAGAACAATGCTTTTGCATCAGTTTAATTAGTCTATAAAGCATATGTACTAAGGTTATCATACAAATATATATTTATGGTTGTATAAAGCTACAGTTCTGACTAACTGCATGGGTATATTATGTAAAGGATGCTATTTTACGATGTGCTATCTGAACTCATTCACTCCGGAGCAGCTCAGGAAAAACTGCCTGCTTAATTCCACCATAGGAACAACAGTACAAACTGAGCACATTTTCAGAAAATCCATTTGTAATACCATACAGAAAACAAATGTTCATAACTCTTTAACTATAAGAGCTAGACTAAATATGTAAATGTGAAAGTTGTTCAGCAGACACTGACCTTTCCAACAGTGTAAATATTGATAGTGTATATCAAAGTTATTATTAAATATTTGGCAAGGAATGCTGATATTGTGCATATTTTTTACCCTTTTGGAAAAACAAAGCATAATATCTTGGTCAATGTACCATGCAGACCCATACAATTTCAATGTAATTTGCTAGTATGAATGTCAGCTTTAAAATGATACCTTAACCATTACTGTGTGATGTTCCTTTCTTGAGATATTCACAGAAATATGATTAATATATTATTTTTCATAAATGATAAATAAACAAAGCATAATATCTCATCACCTGTAATAAACAAAGCCTACACATCAGTGTAGAAGTTGTACACCTGAATGTCAGCTTCAAAATGATGCATCATTTGTGTGATCACCATGCTCCCTTGCAAAGATATGGGCATAATAATGAAAAATATTGTAAATGTATAATTTTCATAATCATACAAGACTAAACAAACTGTGATATCTGTACATGTGTAGGGTGCACAGACACGGTTCTTTTACCATGTTGTAAGGAGTAACACTGTCTTCAAAATGAGGTATTACTTGGTACACTGACATGCTCCCTTGCAAAGTTATTTACCAAAATATGAAAAAAATCATAATTTCCATAACCTAATTCCAAACAAACTTTGATATCTGCACATAAGTACAACATACAAGCACCATTGTTTTACCATGTTAGAACTATCAGTACTGTCTTCAAAATTAGGTATTACTTGGCACATTCAGATGCTCCCTTGCAATGTTATTTACCAAAATATGAAACAAATATATAATTTCCATAACCTAAGTCCGAAACATACTTTGATATCTGCACGTGTACAACATAGTGGCACAATTCTTTCACCATGTTGGAACCAGTAATACTGTCTTCAAAATGAGGTATTACTTGGCACATTCAGATGCTCCCTTGCAAAGTTATTTACCAAAATATGAAAAAAAATCATAATTTCCATAACCTAATTCTGAAACAAACATTGATATCTGCACGAGTACAACATACAGGCACCATTCTTTTACCATGTTGGAACTATCAATACTATACATATACACATACAATACATATTCGATTGTACTTGCTAGCACTCTCCTGAAACAGTTGTTCTTTCTCAGCATCTTCACCAGCTTCTTACCACAGTTATTTGCCAAACTCATAAAAATATATTTTACACAACACATTTCATAATAGAGTTTTACTTACCATACTGGTCCCTACTTGGTCATGGGTGTTTTCCATTCTTCTCACAAGCTGCATATTGCCAGTCCTGCATAGCTCTCCTCACGCCATTCTGGAGGTCAGTCAAGAACAAGGCAACGCCTTCCTCAGTTAGGTGAACGCCATCCCTTCTGAACAGGTGAACATCTTTTGTGGTGATGCTGTCAGGACAGATTGTAGATCCACCGACCCTGTGTATCAAGCCATGCATGAACCCATTCTGTAAACATCTGGCCTTGTGCGCTGCCCATTGACAGTTTGCTGTTTTCCACATCTGTCGAGGAATTATGTCAGACCACACAAAATGACAACGTAGCCACCACGACTGCAGGTGTTCAAAATTGCTCTGATTTGAAACTGCAGCCTTCCGAGTGGTTGACTGATGACATCATTCCCTCCAATGTGCAGCACAAGGATGTCAGGCTCAGGGTAGATGGAACACTTCTCTTCCAACAACTGCAGTACTCTGCTCCAGTGCATACCTCTTCTTGCAATCCAGTATACCTTCACACTAGATGTGGGAAAGCTCAGGTTGTACTGGTTTTCACTTCTGGAGGCATGGCTGGCAGCCC